>NC_091289.1:177364211-177621711 GCF_032444005.1 Ranitomeya imitator
TTCTGAAACTTGTGGTTGATTGACTTAAATGAGGATGGGTCGGTCGGCCACGGGTTTCAGAGCCGCATCTTGAATATTTTAAAGAATATTGAAGTTCAAAGTCGGTCATTTTTGACCAACAGAACAGCAGGGTTAATTATCTTCTGCAGCTTACATGTATTACATTACAAGCTGCTCAATGCCATTCAGTGTCAATCCTGGCAGCTGGCTTCATGTTGGTAAAGTCTCTGGTTCCTACAGTGGTGGACATATCATTGATGCAACAGGGGCCTTAGAGGTAAGGGGGCCATTACCACCCCCGAAGCAGGTGGAATTTTGTATTATGATGAGTTATTGGACTGCAAAAGGCTCGTAATTATTCTTGAACTGTGGCCCTTTTCTATCTATGTTCTACCTACACCTGAACAAAAAACTAAACTCATCATGATCAGAATTGAGCTTAGATTCAGTCGACGAAGACCAGAGGGGCTGGAGACCGAACCAACAGGAACCTTGATGGTCAAGATTGACACTAGATGTTATCAACAGCTTGTAATGTATTATAGCACATGCAAGCTGCAGAAGATAAATGGTTGTAGCGGTAGTCCGAGACTGGACAATATTAGACTAAAGGCACTCGAGGGAAAAGACAAAATACCTATCACTTACCTACGTAAGCACCTCCTGCTCTGACCAGGGCTTATACACCATCTATATATCATTGTTACTACACACCTGTCCCAGGTATCATAGGCTCTGCTTCCTTCATCTTAGGTTGGCTGCCCTCTGTTGTGCTCCACGTTGGGTTTTGTAGGTTGCCCAGCTTTGCTCGGTGACGTCATCTCCATGAACCTATTTAAGGCCCATTAGGACACAAACCTTTGTATTAGGATTGTGATTCAAGACTTTAGTTTGGTGTACCTCACCTTCTGTGCACACCGTACATCAATTACTGATGACTTACACTTCATCTGTCCTGCTGCTCCCAAGATATCTGAATGCACTACATTCTCGCTCCACCTGTGCTATCCTGGAAGCTGCACCAACACTCAAGATCAAGGGTCCCCACCTGGACCTGGGCATTACTGGGTCCACTTCACAAGGTGAGCCTCACAATAGTACAGAAGAAACTGCAGAATGCATTAAAAGGAAATCTCTCAGTGAGCTCATCTCACAACTTGATCTGGAGCCTTTATCGTTCTTCCTCTGCACTATCTTCTTAGCTGATTTATGACCACTTCACTTATACTTTGGTTTGGTCATATATCAGCTTAGAAGATTATATACGAAAGCGTACATAAGGATTACAGACCCTGACTCCAGAATCAGTTCATTGACAGATTTCAGCTAATTTATTCTGCTGCCAGTTATGCACTGTGATACATAAAGGTTGTAGAAGCCAACTGTCCAAAAACTGTACTAATAATGTAATGCAAATTGTCTCTTCAGAGAGGAAGAGGACTAGAACTCTAATGTCACCTATTGGAAGTAGCAGTCCTAACAGTCAATGTCAATCCTTTAATGAGCATTGTCACATGACTTAGGATAAAAGCCAAACCAGAATCTCAATAATAATAATAATAATAACAATGTACTGTGAAACATAGAAGCTGTAGAAGCCAACAGTTCAAAAGCTGTACTAATAATGTAATGTGAAACATAGAGGCTGTAGAAGCAAACGTCCAAAAACTGTACTAATAATGTAATGTGATACATAGAGGTTGTAGAAGCCAACAGTCCAAAAGCCGTACTGATAATGTACTGTGATACATAGAGGTTGTAGAAGCCAACAGTCCAAAAACTGTACTGATAATGTACTGTGAAACATAGAGGCTGTAGAAGCCAACAGTCCAAAAACTGTCCTGATAATGTACTGTGAAACATAGAAGCTGTAGAAGCCAACAGTCCAAAAACTGTACTAATAATGTAATGTTATACATAGAGGTTGTAGAAGCCAACGGTACAAAAACTGTACTGGTACTCTATTCTAAAATATGGTTTGTAGCCCCAAAAGCATCAATTCTAAATAAAATAAATATTACCCCTGAAGTATGAATTCATATCCTTTAATTCAAGTTGGACTGTTCCTTTAAATCACTCGTGCAAGTATATGACCAATGAATTTCTGGAGACCCTGAAGGAGCTTTTAGTAAGGAAAAGAAATACTAATAAAATCTTGATAGCAGAGGAGTTTTGCGTATCATGTTAGTTCATCCTGCGAGTGAGTGATGATGTATAAATGAAACCGTAATTTTTGACTGCAGAATCACTTATAACGACATGACCCCGAGGACGGGGCTCGCAGGATGGAACATTTTGTCATGTATCACTTCCTCTTGAATTCCTTCAAATCAAACATTATAGGCAGAATTATTTCTGACATTTTAATTGAAGCATTTGTTAGAAAACTTGGGCTGGTGAGCCGGTTACATATTTTCAATACAGTTGTGCTTCAGTTCCATTATTAATGGTGTATGTGTGCGCTTACTTCTGTATGATTCATGCCGTATCCACAGGGAAGTGATGGTGTTATTGCTAGATATATAAATGACATGTGGGATGGCAGGAAACGCGCTGTGATATCTCCCTGGACGGAGGAGGAGAGGGAATGGCCCTTATTATTTTATACTTAGCCAAAAAGGTTTTGCTGTTTTCTTGGTCAAAGACAGGAACCTACAATGCTAATTTAGCTAGTCTCTTTTTTTTCATGTGATGTCATAGACCTCATGGAAAAGAGAACAATTAGCGGGGTAGAAAGGCAAAATGAGCAATTGTAAATATACAGTGCTGTATAATGTGATGACTGCAATATATTAAGAGGATAAAAACTTTGATGGCAGAAATGTTTTTTTAATGTAAAGTATTCTACATAAGGATGTGTCTTTCCTTAGGTTTCCTCTTGACTAGACATTTCAAGAATGCCAAGTTTGAAAAAAAGATTGTTTTGTCTGTGGATGTTTATTATATACAGTGCCTTGCGAAAGTATTCGGCCCCCTGAAACTTTTCAACCTTTTCTCACATATCATGCTTCAAACATAAAGATACCAAATGTAAATTTATGGTGAAGAATCAACAACAAGTGGAACACAATTGTGACGTTGAACGAAATTTATTGGTTATTTTACATTTTTGTGGAAATTCAAAAACTGAAAAGTGTGGGGTGCAATATTATTCGGCCCCTTTACTTTCAGTGCAGCAAACTCACTCCAGAAGTTCATTGTGGATCTCTGAATGATCCAATGTTGTCCTAAATGCCTAATGATGATAAATATAATCCACCTGTGTGTAATCAAGTCTCCGTATAAATGCACCTGCTCTGTGATAGTCTCAGGGTTCTGTTTGAAGCACAGAGAGCATCATGAAGACCAAGGAACACAACAGGCAGGTCCGGGATACTGTTGTGGAGAAGTTTAAAGCCAGATTTGGATGCAAAATGATTTCCAAAACTTTAAACATCCCAAGGAGCACTGTGCAAGCGATCATATTGAAATGGAAGGAGTATCATACCACTGCAAATCTACCACACCAGGTGGATTAAGAGTCTAATAAAATATTACAGCAACCTGTGTCTTTATTTCATTAAAAGACTTTGTAATAATGTGTGTGTGTTTTTAACCATTTCATACAATTGGATTAAAAATGGATAGGTGTCATAATTGATGATTCTCCATTATTAATCTGGCTTAATGTCACCTTACAATAGCAAGGTGACATTAACCCTTCATTACCCCATATCCCACCGCTACACGGGAATGGGAAGAGAGTGGCCAAGTGCCAGAATAGGCGCATCTTCCAGATGTGCCTTTTCTGGGGTGGCTGGGGGCAGGTGTTCTTAGCCAGGAGGGGGCCAATAACCGTGGACCCTCTCCAGGCTATTAATATCTGCCCTCAGTCACTGGCTTTACCACTCTGGCAGAGAAAATTGCGCGGGAGCCCACGCAAATTTTTTCTGCGATTTAACTCTTAAATTTAATAGCTAGAACGGCCAAATTTTGCAGATACACACTACTGACATTAGTAGTGTGGAATATGCAAAAAAAATGGGAATATGACATGGCTTACTGCATGTAAATCATGTCTCATATCATGTCGGGTTTAGGAAGGAGAAAGGAAAGCCGGCAATTGAATTACTGGCTTTTCTGCTATATCGCGCTGAAGTAAATATAAATATATGGAGAGAGAGAGATATTTCCCATTGACTTGCATAGTCGCAAAACCCGACTCGACCTTAAAAAAGTAAAAGTCACTCAACCCTACTAACAATATGTTTGGTGTAAAGGCAACACAGCTCATCACCCTGAACACACCATCCCCACTGTCAAACATGGTGGTGGCAGCATCATGGTTTCTGCCTGCTTATCTTCAGGAGGGACAGGGAAGATGGTTAAAATTGATGGGAAGATGGATGGAGCCAAATACAGGACCATTCTTGAAGAAAACCTGTTGGAGTCTGCAAAAAACTCCGAAACTAGGACGAAGATTTGTCTTCCAACAAGACAATGATCACAAGCATAAAGCAAAATCTACAATGGAATGGTTCACAAATAAACGTATCCAGGTGTTAGAATGGCGAAGTCAAAGTCCAGACCTCAATCCAATCGAGAATCTGTGGAAAGAGCTGAAAACTGCTGTTCACAAACGATCTCCATCAAACCTCACTGAGCTCGAGCTGTTTGCCAAGGAAGAATGGGCAAGAATTTCAGTCTCTCGATGTACAAAACTGATAGAGACAGACCCCAGGCGACTTGTAATCGCAGCAAAAGGTGGCGCAACAAAGTATTAAGTTAAAGGGGCCGAATAATATTGCACGCTCCACTTTTCAGTTTTTGAATTTCCACAAAAATTTTAAATAACCAATAAATTTTCGTTCAACTTCACAATTGTGTTCCACTTGTTGTTGATTCTTCACCAAAAAATTACATTTGGTATCTTTATGTCTGAAGCATGATATGTGGGAAAAGGTTGAAAAGTTCCAGGGGGCCGAATACTTTCGCAAGGCTCTGTATGTGTCATTACATGACTGTAAGGGGTTCGCCTGATTATATAATACCCTGTAAAGGACACATTGGTCATTAATTGGATGATTAAGTTACTTCCCCACTCAGAGATGGAGAAAACATCAGCACCAGTTCAAGTGGAGTTTACTCACTGGGAGGCAATGTGCTTGATGGTTACAAAGCCTCTTTACAAAGTAACTGATTTGCACAGGAGTATACAGCTGGTATACAAGTTTTAACTAATGTTGTAAGTGACTAATGAGTTGTAAACCCCTGATGGCTTTTTCTCCAAATGTTCTGTCTTCTGATGGTCATGAATAAGTTAATGGATTGGGCGCCATTTGCCCCTATTAATTGAGAACTGGGGAAAGATCCATTACTTCGAAGTTCTAATAAAACAGGAACTTTATTATGCAAAGTTAAATTCGCATACACTGAGGGCTGATCCGTTTTGAGACCAGCATTTAGTGAATAATTAGCTCTGAAAAGACGTCTACATTAATTTGAGGTCTCCTAAAATTGTATCCAATCCTTTTCAAGCTCTTTAATACAAATACAACTTTAGTAATATCAAAGAAACCTCCACGTATACATACGGCTGTGGGTAAACAGATGGCAACCATTCTTCACTGATGTGCTGTCACACACTGTATATAGTTTCTTCAGTGTTTTATGGTTGTTTCTATTATAAGTTGTGAGTGGTGATGTTTTCTCACTAAATAGATTCATGAGAAAATGGCTGCTGACTTCCCTGACTTGGCTTTTAGAGTGGCTGTTATAGTTCTTCCTGATTGGCTGTACTATACGAAGAGATGTGATGACTGCAATTCATTATGGAGAAACCTACCCGGCCGGACTTGAGGTCATGTAAGTCTTCTCTGGCTGATGCAATGTTCTCCAACGTGTAAAATGAAAGTGAGCATTTTAGATGAATCACACAAAGTGAATTGCAAATTGTTCAAATTCTCCAGGTTCATTGAATTACTAAAATTTTTTAGGGATTGGGGTCTGAATGAAGGGGTCTGGTGTGAGGAATCCATAAATTTTGAAGTTTAGTCAAAATTCAGAATTATTTTTAGCATTTGAATTAAGGTTGGGGTATGGCACATCTTATAAGTAGAGGATAAAAAAGGCTGGACAATGGCTACTGGCAATGGCCACTAAGCTGACAGAGAAGGACCAGACGTTTACTGGATTAGGATTTAAGTAGGCTAGAACAAGACTTTACTTGGTGGGCTCCTGCTCTAGCCAGATCTTCTATTTTTAGGGTTTGGCTTTAGATGACGGTTGCTTCTCCTGGCACTTTGCTCACACCCATAGGTTGGAGGACTTGACAAGTCCAAAGACCAAAGAGAGTGGTTAATACCGAACGATGCTACTGACAGGACGATGGAGGCGGTGAGTTTGGAACTGACCTTTATTCATGCAACTCCTTTTGGAGTAGGTTTTGCCTGAGGAAGGAGTAAAACTTAGTCTAACGCACTCATGAATACAGGTCAGTTCCAAATTGACCGCCTCCATTGTCCTGTCGGTGGCAGCGCCGGAATCAGCCGGGTGCCAGTCCGAGTCTGGTGAAACAGCTATGAGAATCAGTCCAATCGGATGTTTTTAAAGTGTCCTGATCATGAGAATGCCCCTGCTGTCGCAATAGATCACATCCACGTGGCAACTGGGTTATGTTGACATACGACATCCATGTTGAACTTTTGGGGGCATTAATACATAGAAATATTGACATAACCTGAAATACATAAATCCTGTTTAATATGCAGACAATCAGTCTGGACCCGTTATAGGACACGTTAAGCCAAGTAGAGTCATACCCGTATCCTCATATGGATTTATTGAGTAAAACACGCATGCAATATTTCTTAGAATCATTGCACTCGTGACAAGGAGACGTTTGGGTCAAGAAATCATTCGGTGCATCACTGCATATGGTGAAAGCAGTGTAACACTAATCATTCCTTCTGCCATATCATGTTACACTTCAGATTTAATATTTAATACCTTAAATCTAGCCTGGAATAATACAGTTTGATGGATGCTCCCTGCCGGCGTCAGGATTCTGGACTTGTAATAATTCCTACATGATATGCACTTGTAGGGAATGTGACATTGTGTCTTTAATATGTCTTGCATATTACGTGATACTGCTATACTATTCGGTGTATTATGACTATGTATTAATGTTACTGCTACACAGTAATGTGTATTACTATTTTCTGCTATTATGTATAATATGTGTATGCCACTATTTGCACATGCTTGTTATATTATTGTTAGGGAGAGTGAAGGGTTGGTCACTAGATGGGGCACTATTTAATGGGCGAATTCACATTGTGGTTAAGATAGCAAATAGTTAATTGTAGGAGGGGCACAGTGGGATAAGTTAGTGAGGTCTTCCCGGTTTTAGTCAGTTGGGGACGGGGCGTCCATGTGGATCAAAGGGCTGGCTAGCCCAGAGCAACACCATGCCCCACAACATTTGTTAGAAGAGTGGGCCCAGCAGTCAGTATCCAGGGGGCCAGAGTACAGAATGAAGCACAGCTACACCGGAGATAGGACAGTATAAGTGGGACTGCAGTTGCTAGAGGAAGAAGGCTAAGCAGAACGGGAGCAAGATATGGCAGATTTTTGTGTGGGCCGCTATTCTAAGGACCGGGGCGAAACGGCACAGAATACCCCCACGAGAAGCAGGAATTCTGGGCATTGAGGACACTGAGGGACCGGAGGAAATGAAACTGCCCCGGGGACAGGCAGAAAGAAGAGGCAAGGGAAAGTGTTGCCAATTGTTATGATTGACTGTGCCCTGGATAATGCTGAGTTAAGTAAAGATGTTGAAGTTAAAGTAAAGCTGGACTGTGACTCTTTAATTGTGGAGCCGTCTGTCGGGAATACATTCTCGTTCTGGGAGATTCCAGATGACACAGAGAAGTAGCACCAAGGTTCTCAGAGAAGAAACCAGGATCTTGTGCTGGGAGGGGGCCAGGTGGCGATACAGGGGTTACTGTCGGCCATGAAAGCAGCCGTGGCCCCGCCTTCCTACACACTCAAAAATCTTTCTATTTTCTTCACTTAAAGAGTCATAAAAACTAAACTCCTATCCTCTGTTCTGGGTATAGAAAACTTACCATGCAGCTTGATCATGCACTATGCTTCCACCATGTAATCACTATATTTATTTTTTGCATCTTACTTTTCAACTTTTTTGTATAAACTTGGGCAGATTCAGCAGAGTTATTTCATTATGCTAAGATGGCAGAGGACATTATGACAGATACAAATAGGTGGGATATAACATGGATTGGTACAAATTAAGCTTTGCATGCAGCTATACTGCCTCTTTCTTGTCTCCCAAAGAAAAGGGGCCCTACTAAGAAAAGCATGAGTAAGGCCACATATTAATGGAAAAGTGAACATCATATGAAAGCGGATAAAAGCATATTAAAATACAATGCAGCATCCATGCAAAATAAAGAATGTGAAAGTATAAAAGTGTAACTTACCCCGATGAAGCACCCTGTGCGAAACGTACATCGGGCTGGCCGGGCAGCTGGAGTCCATTCCAGATTGGTTGGTACCTTCCACTGGACTATGCAGTATATATTGTTTCTATTTTTTGTCAGTGCAGTGTTCTGTTGTGAACGACTATCTGTCACTGGTGTTCATGTTGTTTATCAGTAGCCTTGTTTTTTTGTCATGTTTTATTAACTGTGGCTTACACTTTTATACCCATACTAGCTATTGAATCCGTTCTACACCCGGGTGGCGAGCATTTATATTGGTATATGGTCTCCATTCTGGTATGTGCTGCTTCCATCCTTTTTTGTGCGCCATGTTGTTATGTGCTACTCTCTTTCTGCGCCCTCATCCTGTCATGTGTTCCCATCCTGCACCCCAATCCTGTCATGTGCTGCTCCCATCCTACGCCTCCACCCTGTTATGTGCTGCTCCCATCCTGCTCCCCCATCCTGTCATGTGCTGCTCCCATCCGGTGCCCCTATTCTGTCATGTGCTGCTCCCATCCTGCGCCCCAATCCTGTCATGGGGTGCTCTCATACTGCACCCCATCCTGTCATGTGCTGCTCCCTTCCTGCTCCCCCATCCTGTCATGTGCTGCTCCCATCCTGCTCCCCCATCCTGTCATGTGCTGCTCCCATCCTGCTCCCCCATCCTGTCATGTGCTGTTCCCTTCCTGCGCCCCAATCCTGTCATGTGCTGCTTTCATCCTGTGCCCCCATTCTGTCATGTGCTGCTCCCATCCTGCGGCCCATTCTGTCATATGCCCAGTATGCTGCTCCATAAAGGTTGATAGCCCCATAAGATGCTCCATAGTAAAATAAGCCCCGTATGCTGCTGCAATTAAAAAAAAATGACATACTCACCTCTCTTCGCTGGGCGCCGAGTGCTGGGGGCCGGAGCAGGCGGGGACGCCGGCGCGCTATGGGGGTCAGGTGCCAGAGCCGCTGCTGGTTCAGGCCCCCGGCACTTGCTATATTGACCTTTCCCCGTTCCACCGCTGCACGCCGCTCCGTCTTCCGGGTCCTGTGGCTGTGACTGTGCACGCCATCGCGCCCTCTGACCTGAACCTCACAGGCAGAGGACGCGGAATACAGAGCGGCACGCAGCGGTGGAATAGGGACAGGTGAAAATAGCATATACTCATCCTCCTAGCACGTCCCTGGTTCTCCGTCGGAGATCGCGGTATGCGTTCAGTGCTTACGCATACCACGATCTCCTGGGCTGCATCACTGGTAAGCGCGGACTGCACAGGCGCCGATTGCCGCAACATCATGAGAGGGCGGGATCGTGATGCAAAAATTGGCGCCTGCGCAGTCCGTGCTTTCCGGCGCCATTTTCTTGAAGACACACTGCAGTGTCTCTTCAACAAAATGGCGCCGTAAAGCGCGGACTGCACAGACGCCGATTCCGGGAGCAGGGGGACATCGACCCCTGGAGCAGGGGGACATTTATGCGGCGGAATCAGGGGGCGTTATCGTGACGCCAAAATCGGTACCAGAGCAGTCGGCGCTTTCCGGCGCCATTTTTCTTTAACGGACACTGTGGCTATAATCTGTGCAGTCTATAAAGTGGTGGGACAGAGTGACGCTCCCAGAGTTATATTATAGATATTACTGTCACAGGTGTCATTCATTCATGTTCATTGCACCTTTGCAATTTGTATGTGCACTATACTTACATATGCTCATCTGCATTTTGCCACCCTCTGGGGCCTCCCGGTGTTCTGACAATTCTCCGTTTTGGTTCTTTATCTTGCATACTGCTTTTAATATGTTTTTATCCACGTTTCAATAAAGTTGTTCATTTTTGCATTAATCTGTGGTCTTAGTCATGCTTTTTTTTAGTAGGGTCCTTATGATTTGTTGCATGTGACCTTCACCTAAATTTGGGACTATATCGGTATCTTCCAAACCCAGTACATTGTACTCTCCCATAAACAGTTTTCTGTCCATTAACTCCCATTTATTACAGCAGCCAATTTACACAAATATCCCCTATAGGATATCCTCTATGCTCATTAAGTTAAGCCTTTTAGTTAATTTAGTATTACGAAATAAAGCATGACATGTTGCTTACTGGGCCACATGGACTCCATGGGGGAATTTAATATATAAAGCTGAATAGGAAAAGATAGGAATCTTAGATCCATTAAAAGAAAATATTCTTATTAAATACCAAAGATAAAATGAAGAAAAATACAAAATGGGAAGACTACAATAATGCTCATACTGGCCCTTTAAAAGTAAAGTTATTAAATACCAAAGCAACACAAATTATAACAGTAATAAAAAGCAAAGAAATAAGACTAAATAAGGCCAAGAAAAATCACAGTAGCAAAAAAGTGACCATATAGCTTAACAAATATAAGGCCAGCAGCAAAACATCCCTATGCGTGTTTCACCTAGCTTCTGCAGGGGATGTGAAATTTATCATGCTTTTTTTTTAATCAATTTTGCTGGAGGCAACATAGTTTTTATTTCCAGCAAACTATCCAGAATATTGTATAATCTTTACACCGCCCAAGAATTGACATTGTTAAAAAAAAGTGTGACATTTTTGAAAAATTGCACCCACACGTGTTGAAATCTTGTCAATACACACAAAATAGATGCAAAGCCATAAATGATAAATGCAGGTTCATCTATATATGAATGTCCATGGAATGCTCTGCAGATGTATATGAAGACTTCGCAGCTCATATTAGCAAATCCGCCAATAGAAACAATTACTTAACATGAACAAAAACTCCAAAATAATTTTGTTTCTAATAAAGAAAATTTAAGGGGACAGATGTCCATAATGATTGTTTTAAGAGAGTAAACTTCCTATTCCCAACACATTAAAATAAAATATTAACATATTAACAACTAAGCACAAACCACTGATTTCCGACGCCCGCAGTAACAGCCGACTATATTTTAGAGCATAATGGAAATTGTTAGCATAGGCAGATTGAACACAAATGTAATTAATTGTGTTGCCGCAAGGATAGTTCTGAATCTTTGTTCCCTACAGAGAAGAAAGCAGTGTTCAGCCTTGGTGTTTTAATACATGTTTTTTTGTGGAAATCTAAAAGAATTCCAAAAAATGCCCTTTGGGTCTTTATTTTTCCATTGCAAAATTTTCTTATATTCAATTTTCTAAACACAATTGCTCATTTGAGGGGGTCTAATAATCATTCTTGCTTTAGAATTGTGCAAAACATTCATTATATTTTAATCTTTCCAGATGGTGAAGAATTTTATTTTTACAGGTTTTTTGAAGGCTTTATATTTGTAAAGCTAAAATGTATTGTATCCTCCTCTCAAGAAAGAAACATCACAATCACAGTGTCATTGACTTAAGGTACCTTCACACTGACCAACTTCACAACGATATCGCTAGCGATCCGTGACGTTGCAGCGTCCTGGATAACGATTTCGTTGTGTTTGACACGCAGCAGCGATCTGCATCCTGCTGTGCCATCGTTGGTCGGAGCAGAAAGTCCAGAACTTTATTTCGTCGCTGGACTCCCGCAGACATCGCTGAATCGGCGTGTGTGACGCCGATTCAGCGATGTCTTCACTGGTAACCAGGGTAAACATCGGGTTACTAAGCGCAGGGCCACACTTAGTAACCCGATGTTTACCCTGGTTACCAGTGTAAATGTAAAAAAAACAAACACTACATACGTACATTCCAGTGTCTGTCCCATCCCTCGGCGTTCTGCTTCTCTGCACTGTCAGCGCCGGCCAGCCGTAAAGCAGATTACAGCGGTGACGTCACCCCTGTGCTTTACGGCCAGCCGGCGCTCACAGTCAGTGCAGGAAGCAGAGCGCCGGGGGACAGACGCTGGAATGTAAGTATGTAGTGTTTTTTTTTTTTTTAAATTTACACTGGTAACCAAGGTAAACATCGTGTTACTAAGCGCGGCCCTGCGCTTAGTAACCCGATGTTTACCCTGGTTACCAGGGGACTTCGCATAGTTGGTCGCTGGAAAGCTGTCTGTGTGACAGCTCTCCAGCGACCACACAGCGACGCTGCAGCGATCGGCATCGTTGTCTAGATCGCTGCAGCATTGCTAAATGTGACGGTACCTTTAGCAGGGACCCAGTAAAGTGATGTAAGTAGAGTTTGATGGTCCCCAATGCAAAATTTGGACCTAGGCCCGCATTTTGGCATATGTATGGACCCTTGCGTCGTTCTAGATCCTATAAAGACAAGCATGTTCAATTCCCCCTCTAATAATGTCCCCCATTCTGGCTGTTTCCTGTAATAATCTCCCCCATCTAGTCCCCATCCTGTAATTTCATTCACTCATTCATCACTGACCCCTTCCTGTTATAATATCCCCTGTCCTAGGCCCCTTCCAAGTATAATGTCCCCCATTCTGGCTGTTTCCTGTAATAATCTCCCCATCTTGTCCCCATCCTGTAATATCATTCACTCATTCATCCCATGCCCCTTCCTGTTATATTATCCCCTGTCCTAGGCCCCTTTCTGGTATAATGTTCCCCATCCTCTGCCCCTTCCTGTTATAATATCCCCTGTCCTGTGTCCATCCCTGGTATAATCTCTCCTATCAGTAATAATGTCCCCCATGCTGGACCCCTTTTTGAAATAATGTACTCTGTCCTGGGTTCCTTAGTGTAATAATGTTTCCCATCCTGTCCCCTTTCTGTAACAATGTCCCCCATCCTGGTATAATGTCCTCCCTTGGCATCGATGGGCCTCCTTCTACCATTGGTACAGAACTGTCCCCCCTCTGCGACCACCATTGCTACACCCCTGGCCCTGAAAGAAAACGGATGATGCTTACCTTATTGCAGCCAAATATTTAGCAATTTGTCAACTTCCAGCACTTGGTCAGTTTTTTTTTAGATTAACTGCAGTTACATCTGAATTTCAGGTTTTCGATGAATATTTCTTCCATGTGATGCAGTAGTGGATGGTAAGAATAATACTGATGGTAAATACTGTACAGTATATGGTGAAAAAAAGATGTTTGACTGAACCCTCTAGAGGGAGCTTATGAGCGTATGAGATACTGACTTACTTGCTGAGTTTAATATATGTTGTAGGCAGTTAATGCATAAGCTCCCCTTTTGGTGACTCTGAAACGGTATTACATAATTTAAAGCATAACTGTCCTATTATACAAAACCTGTGGAAATCAGGTGTATTAATCTCTTACAGCAAGATCTATACTAATAGATCACATGCTGCACATGAGTCAACAGTGTGATGCAGCAGCAAAAAAAACACAGTTCTAGGATGTATTAAGAGAAGCATAGAGTCTAGATCACATGAAGTAATTATCCCCCTCTACTCCTCCTTGGTCAGGCATCATTTGGAATATTGTGTCCAGTTCTGGGCGCCACATTTTAGAAAAGACATTGAAAAACCGGAGAAAGTACGAAGAAGAGCTACAAGGATGGTGAGCGGACTGCAAAGTATGTCCTGCGCTCATACCAACCCTGGGACCGGAAACTGCCGTGTGCACCGCACACAGGGCCAGGACCTTCGGAAGGTGGGTATATGTTTATTTTTTATTTTAAGTCTGTATACTACATGGCTCTGTGCTGCATACTCCGTCGCTGTGCAATATACTACGTGGCTGGGCAATATACTACGTGACTGGGCAATATACTACGTGGCTGTGCAATATACTACGTGGCTGGGCAATATACCACGTGGCTGGACAATATACTATGTGGCTGGGCAATATACTACGTGGCTGGGCAATATACTACGTGACTGGGTAATATACTACGTGGCTGGGCAATATACTATGTGAATGGGCAATATACTACGTGACTGAGCAATGTACTATGTGGCTGGGCAATATACTATGTGACTGGGCAATATAATACGTGGCTAGGCAATATACTACGTGGCTGGGCAATATACTATGCGACTGGGCAATATACTACGTGGCTGGGCAATATACTAAGTGACTGGGCAATATATTACGTGACTGGGCAATACACTACGTGACTGAGCAATATACTATGTGGCTGGGAAATATACTACGTGACTGGGCAATATAATATGTGGCTAGGCAATATACTACATGGCTGGGCAATATACTATGTGACTGGGCAATATACTACGTGGCTGGGCAATATACTATGTGACTGGGCAATATACTACGTGGCTGGGCAATATACTACGTGACTGGGCAATATACTACGTGACTGGGCAATATACTACATGGCTGGGCAATATACTAAGTGGCTGGGCAATATACTAAGTGACTGGGCAATATACTACATGGCTGGGCAATATACTATGTGACTGGGCAATATATTACGTGACTGGGCAATATACTATGTGACTGAGCAATATACTATGTGGCTGGGCAATATACTACGTGACTGGGCAATATAATACGTGGCTAGGCAATATACTACATGGCTGGGCAATATACTATGTGACTGGGCAATATACTACGTGGCTGGGCAATATACTACGTGACTGGGCAATATATTACGTGACTGGGCAATATACTACGTGGCTGGGCAATATACTATGTGACTGGGCAATATACTACGTGGCTGGGCAATATACTACGTGACTGGGCAATATATTATGTGACTGGGCAATATACTACGTGACTGAGCAATATACTATGTGTCTGGGCAATATACTACGTGGCTGGGCAATATACTACGTGACTGGGCAATATATTATGTGACTGGGCAATATACTACGTGACTGAGCAATATACTATGTGTCTGGGCAATATACTACGTGACTGGGCAATATAATACGAGGCTAGGCAATATACTACATGGCTGGGCAATATACTATGTGACTGGGCAATATACTACATGGCTGGGCAATATACTATGTGACTGGGCAATATACTACGTGGCTGGGCAATATACTACGTGACTGGGCAATATACTACGTGACTGGGCAATATACTACGTGGCTGGGCAATATACTAAGTGGCTGGGCAATATACTAAGTGACTGGGCAATATACTACATGGCTGGGCAATATATTACGTGACTGGGCAATATACTACGTGGCTGGGCAATATACTACATGGCTGGGCAATATACTATGTGACTGGGCAATATACTACGTGGCTGGGCAATATACTACGTGGCTGGGCAATATACTACGTGACTGGGCAATATGCTACGTGGCTGGGCAATATACTACATGACTGGGCAATATACTATGTGGCTGGGCAATATACTACGTGACTGGGCAATATACTACGTGGCTGGGCAATATACTACGTGACTGGGCAATATACTATGTGACTGAGCAATATACTATGTGGCTGGGCAATATACTACGTGACTGGGCAATATAATACGTGGCTAGGCAATATACTACATGGCTGGGCAATATAATATGTGACTGGGCAATATACTACGTGGCTGGGCAATATACTATGTGACTGGGCAATATACTAAGTGACTGGGCAATATACTACGTGGCTGGGCAATATACTACGTGACTGGGCAATATACTACGTGACTGGGCAATATACTATGTGGCTGGGCAATATACTAAGTGGCTGGGCAATATACTACGTGACTGGGCAATATACTACGTGGCTGGGCAATATACTACATGACTGGGCAATATACTATGTGGTTGGGCAATATACTACGTGGCTGGGCAATATACTGCGTGACTGGGCAATATACTATGTGGCTGGGCAATATACTATGTGACTGGGCAATATACTACGTGGCTGGGCAATATACTACATGGCTGGGCAATATACTACGTGACTGGGCAATATACTACGTGGCTGGGCAATATACTACATGACTGGGCAATATACTATGTGGCTGGGCAATATACCACATGGCTGGGCAGTATACTACGTGACTGGGCAATATACTACATGGCTGGGCAATATACTACATGACTGGGCAATATATTACGTGGCTGGGCAATATACTACGTGACTGGGCAATATACTACGTGGCTGGGCAATATACTACGTGGCTGGGCAATATACTACGTGACTGGGCAATATACTATGTGGCTGGGCAATATACTACATGACTGGGCAATATACTACGTGGCTGGGCAATATACTACATGGCTGGGCAATTTAATACGTGACTGGGCAATATACTATGTGGCTGGGCAATATACTACGTGGCTAGGCAATATACTACGTGGCTGGGCAATATACTACATGGCTGGGCAATATAATACGTGACTGGGCAATATACTACGTGGCTGGGCAATATACTACGTGGCTGGGCAATATACTACGTGGCTAGGCAATATACTTCGTGGCTGGGCAATATACTACGTGACTGGGCAATATACTATGTGGCTGGGCAATATACTACGTGGCTGGGCAATATACTACGTGGACATGCATATTCTAGAATACCCGATGCATTAGAATCTGGCCAACATCTAGTTTAATTGTAAAAATATGAAGACTATTTCCAGAAAAGCAAAAGTTCTTACCCCTGTAAAGTGGTATCATGAAATCGATCAGCCCAAAGTTTTGGCCAATTTAGTGTTTAAAAAAAGTTGTCAAGGACATTCAGTCGATTTTTGCATTTTTATTAGTTATAGAAAGTTTGACGTCAAGTAGAAGAAGAAAGTAAAATATATGTAAATTCCAGCTAATAATGACTGAGGATTTAATTATACCAGACAAAGCCATTTATCCTGCCGACTAATTCTTTGCTTTCTGCCCCCTTTGTCTTATTCTTCGTTTACCTTGATCTCACAGTGTCAGATATATGTGCACCACACGTGGGTGTTCTTGTCTTTAGAAAATTACATTGTTCCTAACTCTAATAACCCATCGGCTGATAATCCTCCTTTCCCTTGAGATTTCCTTTTTTACTTTGTCTTTGTTTCTAATGAGTTTTGTCTGAGATTTCAAGAACCCTCACCCCTGTATTCTGAAATGTCACATCTTCTAAATGTTACGTAAATGTTGCAATATTTCTCGAAGACCTTCTCAGAGTTGGAATCCCATTTGTCAAGGAAATGTTTATGTGATATGAAGGGATGCGGGGGATATGGGTTTATGTTATAGCAGTTTTGTATGGTATTGACTTGAAAATTATGGAATCTCACCATAAAAACATTTGTGTTAGGAGAACAATGTATTGCCTCTTCTCAAGGTTGAAGGCACAATAGAAATTGGGTACAATGGGCAAATGCCTCTACCTCTGTAATCACCTTCCATTTTTATATTAACCATTTACTTGCTGCAACTGATTATTCAATTACCCATTCAATCACCTCATACTTTACGAGCAGAAAGTGCCTCTTGCAAATATGCAATAAGTGGCACCTTTAAAAATATGAAGGTCCCTATACATATTAGACTAATGTCATCTGACCCAATGTTTGGACATCAATCTAATGTGTATGGGGGAGTCATACGACTGATTGTCAGCAGATAAGGCAGCACACTGCAGCACTGAAACATGCAAACATGAAACACAAAAATTGAACTGCATTACTGCACTAGAAATATGAAAAATGAGAGCGTTTAGCGCATTAAAATGGCCAATTTTATGTGTACCTGGTAGCCACTTTAGGGCATCTCTCGTATACCAAGTCCTAAACTTTCCTTTCCTCGCTGCAGCACACTGCAACAATTTTCGTGCTTCATGTTTGCATGTTTCAGCGCTGCAGTGTGCTGCCTTATTTACTTGACTATATACGAGTTGGTGACTCTAGGTTCAGCACCTGTTTACACTTAGTCTATGTTTGGATGTGACGGTCAGTTTTTTTAAATGTATTCTTTAGCCTTCTGACCGAGCACTCCGCCTCTTAGCCATAGGTGTTTTAATCGCAGCAGATCCATTACCCCTCCAAAGCAAGAGAGAAATTTAGTCTAAGAAGAGGTTTCACATGTACCCATTCAGATGGAGATGTTTATTCTCAGTGAGGAAAGGAAAGTTTAGGACCTGGTATACAAGAGATGCCCTAAAGTGGCTACCAGGTACACATAAAATTGGCCATTTTTATGCGCTAAACGCTCTCATTTTTCATATTTCTAGTGCAGTAATGCCATTCAATTTTCGTGTTTCATGTTTGCATGTTTCAGCGCTGCAGTGTGCTGCCTTATTTACTTGACTATATACAAGTTGGTGACTGTAGGTTCAGCACCTGTTCACACTTAGTCTATGTTTGGATGTGACGGTCAGTTTTTTTTAAATGATTGTCAGCAGAGGCATTGATTGTTCATGGCCAGTTTCCTCAATGTTCTCCTGGAGATAAGCTGCCAACTGACGTGTCAGTCAGTGGCTTTCTCAAAGAGAACACAGCAGCCGGCCAAGGGCTCCTATGTATGGGAGAGATGGCTGTCTGCCGATCAGCCAAAGCATCGTTTGGTCAGCAGCCATCTGTATGGCCATGTGTATGGCCAATGTAAGATTGGATAGGTTGTCTAGAAGTAACGTTTGTTCTGACTTGCTTCTCTAGTGATCTCCTAGTACAGACATGAACTTAGCCAAAATCTCATTGGTTGAATATTTTGGGAAATGCTAATAGATAAACCTCTAAAAGGGGTTTGGACAATTCCTAGTTGTAAAAAGAGTCTCGTTGCAAAGAGCTAATCACAAAGTACTTGAGCCGGGCCTCTCTGACCTTTCCCGGCGCCTGCGCACTGCAGTACTTTGCTCTGCCCTCAAGAGGGCAAATCGGTGCGCCTGCGCTGGAGCCACAGCATGAAGAGAAGAAGAGGACGTCATCGTAAGAAGATGGGAGGCCCCAGACCGGACCGTGACACCCATCGGACCTGGACCGTAGCGGGACCGCCCCTGGGTGAGTATAATCTAACCTCTTTTTCTTATCTTTCAGGATACATCGGGGGCTTATCTACAGCATTACAGAAGTAGCATTAGATCTTAAAAGGTCTTAAACAACCCTGCTAACACACCAATTTTTTTTGCCTGGACAAATCCTTACTGCAGAATGAAGCACTTCAGAAAGTCTGATAATATCAATATGTATTCATGGATTACAATGGACAGTGTAGGGGTTTCAGCTCTCTGGTAGCTGCCTATATATGCACATGCACAGGATTTTTATATCAAAACAGACTAAACTTTATTGTCCTTTACATATTTTTCAGCTTCAAATTGAAAACAGCCTTTCCACAGCACAAATGAAAAATAAACAGTCCTTTCTCTGGGTGCGGCAAAGTAAATCAAAACAGTCTCACCAACTTGGTATTACGGGCACTTCTAAGTCTCCAGCATCGACAGTCTATCATTAATGGTCTTTTTCCAACTCCAGCAAAACACATTCTGCTACGCTAACCCTGCTGCCTTTTTGTTATGCCTGTAAGATCCCGACTGGAGTATGGGAGCGATCTTTCCTACCCAGGCTCTTTTGGTCGCTCCTAAATCCAGGACCCAAAATCCAGGGTAATAAAAACCCTCTCAGTAACTATTGTTACTGGTGCTCTTTAGTCCGGGATTTACATCACCGAGGCCAACCACTTTGGTGACACATTCCTTCCATCCAGGACCTTATCTCCTGCTTTCAAACAAACAAAGTTCATAACTTTTTCAGTCTAAAAGGTGAAGAACCCCCAGTCCTGGTACTATATCCAGAGAAGTTGCTGTCACCCAATGTAAATTGCTCCATATATTAAATTGTCTTCGCTCAATTGCGGAAATGTTTGTGAGACAGTTCAGGAAACCGTTTTGCTTCAAGGTCTAATTTCACAGAAGTCCATATAACATGCACATCCAATTAGTAGTGACATCACTGATTTCCATTTTCACCATGCGTTTTGCTTTGCCTGAGATCAATGCACAGACATGAAAACACTTAAATCAAAAGGTTCCCATGGTTTGTACCTCGGATACCTCCAGCATCAGCACCTCATTTTCAGGCTATAAGAAAAACCTGATGTTTCCCAGATCAGAGCAAGTGGAGAGGATGCCGGACCCACTAACACACCAAAATGCAAACATGTGTTCCTGGATGGCACAAAATGTGAAAAAAGACCAAGTCTCCGTTTCCAAAGTGTAAGGTTACAAAACATGGCCTCAGACCATTCATTATTGTGTTCTCACCTCTAGACAGTAACTTCCTCCGGATCCATCCCCGTCACTCCTTTTTGGTGTTATTTTTATTAATAATATTAGTGTTCCAATTAATATTCTCAATAATTTTAGTCATTACTCGTATTCCTACAGCTTTCTTCAAAATGCAGTGCATATTATATTGTAGTCACACTTTAGGTGACTTTTCAAACTAAGCCATGATGTGCTTTTATTAAAATAAATTATGTAATTTCTGGCTATTTTATGACTTGTTTCCTCTGTTATTCAGCAGTTTTGCTCTATGATGGCTCTAGTCTCTAGAAGCTTCAGCAGTCTCATCCTTTTCTGTCTCTGCCTCTTTCTCTCTTTGCCTTCTTCCTCTCTGCTCTCCATAGACTTCTATAGGCAGCAGATGTAATTTGATTCCTCACTGAAGACACAATTATAGACAGATGAGCACTTTTTTATAGTAAATAATCAGTGCAGGAAAAGAAGAAGGGGCGGACATATCAGTGGTGAAACCTGGGCAACTGCACAGGGGCCCAAGCATTATGGGGGCCACATGTGCCTCCAAAGCAGGTGGCATTGAGCATTATGATGAGTTATTTTTTGAGAAGCTGTACAGAAAATAATAAAAGTTGGCAACCCTTGTTGAGGAGAATCATCCAATCATTGATTGTTTTCCAATAAAAGTTGTCTGCTGATTAGTTTTCACTAATCAGAAAGAAGGAGAAACTTCTTGGAAACATGAGATACTTCCTGACCACTTTCAAATATACCGTAAGTAAGGCCTCTGTCACACAAAAACATGCAGACATGGAATATATGAACTATGAATAGCAATACTGCTTTGGATAATAAGAAAAAATTGAGACACTAAGCACATAATTTGGTCAATTCGTGCATGCCCAGCAACCAACGACAAGGTGGTTTCAAACTGCTGGGACCCTACCTGCAGTACCCAGAGCAGTATTGCTATTCATATTTCATATATTCCATATCTACATGCTTTAGCATGATAGAGTGCAACTTCTTTTGTATAATGTATATGGAGGTGGCTGCTCCTAGTATGCACCTGTTCACACTAGCTTGGAAGTGCCAGTCAGTCACTTGTTATTTGTATGTTAGCTCTCTGACCGAGCACTGCACCCTTCAGCTTGTGGTGGTTTTAATTTCCACAGGATCCTACCTACCCATAAATACAGGCTTTAAAGAGAGGTATCCACAATTATCCAGGAATTCAGACTTCCGCCTGCGAGAGGTACTCACACTAGACACGTAGGGTCCCAGCAGCTTGACACCGCCTTGTCGTTGGTTGCTGGGCATGCTTGAATTGGCCAAATTATGTGCTAAGCGTCTCAATTTTTTCTTATTATCCAGAGCAGTATTGCTATTCATATTTCATATATTCCATGTCTACATGCTTGAGCATGACAGTGTGCAACTTCTTTTGTATATACGTAACGCCTCATTAAGACATCCATTTTTCAAATACAAGTGCTATCCTTGGTTTTCAAGGACAGCACTCCCACCTGTGATATTCTATGATAAATCGTTCAGGTTTGGGTTGGATCAAAATCGGTAATGGAGGTCTATGGATCTGGTAAATAAAAATCAGGCCACCCCCTGATATCATCTGAGTGCTGTCCATTTTTCACAGATTGTCATAAAGAAGTAGTTGAAGAAACTATTGATGAGCACGAGTGCTCATTATTCGAGTTTGCCAAGGGTGCTCAGGTATGCACCGAGTATTGCAGGTGCTCAAGTGACGTGTTCGAGTCCCATCGGCCACATGTTTGGCAGGCACAAAACTTGTGAGGATTGCATGACAAATACGGGCAAACTAGAATGTTAGAGTTGAAAGTGACCTCAAGAGTCATCGTGTCCAACCCCCGACTCAATGCAGGATTCACTGAACCATCTGAGACAGATGTCTGTCCAGTCTCTGTTTGAAGACTTCCATTGAAGGAGAACTCACAGTCACCACCTCTCGTGGCAGCCTGTTCCACTCATTGATCACCCTCACTGTCAAACAGTTTTTTCTATAATTTAATCTTTCTAAGGCTTTCTAGGAAGGGATGGATCTCATACCTTTATATAACAGATTTATTAAGTCGCATTACACAATCCGATCACATACAACCCAAATTGTAGCACCAGGTCTCCGGTGACACACTGAGTTATTTGCAGAATAATCGGTCTGTAAAGATTAGTTTATCAGCAAATGTGAGAGTAGATTGGATTCTTTTCCAGAGGTTAATGGTAATTACATCCACTTAGACAAGCTGACATTTAATTGATAGGAGCTGATTTAGGGATTTTCTCAGTTGCTGACTTTGAGGTCAGAGCAAATATGTGTTTACCAGGGGGGGATAATTGCAGGCAATGGATTTTTTCGTGTTTCCTCGCTGTCATCTTCTACTCGGGAGAACTCAGTTGTGATGTTGGTGCTCAATGCTGTGAAATGATAATCCTCCGCAAAGGCCAGAAAGAATGATGTATATTTGCAAGTCATTCTAAAATAAGAAGCCCATACAGAAGCCGCAAGGGTAATGTGCAATATTTTTTTTCAGAATTAAGATTGGATACAAAGTGATTTCATTTTTGAGCCATTAAAACCATTAGAAATGAAATATGGGTGGTACTTTATTGCAATCTCTATCTGTCAAAATGTCCATAAAGGGATATTTCAGTCTCTAAAAACTAAGTGTTAGATCAGTGTGGGCCCCAAGACTAGAACATCCCCAACCATAAGCCTCAATAGAGGACAACTTAAGTCCTCCATTCTACCGCAGTGCTCTGTTTCCCCCAGTCCCCCATTCTACCGCAGTGCTCTGTTTCCCCCAGTCTCCCATTCTACCGCAGTGCTCTGTTTCCCTCAGTGCCCCATTATACCGCAGTGCTCTGTTTCCCCCAGTGCCCCATTCTACCGCAGTGCTCTGTTTCCCCCAGTGCCCCATTCTACCGCAGTGCTCTGTTTCCCCCAGTGCCCCATTCTACTGCAGTGCTTTGTTTCCCCCAGTCTCCCATTCTACCGCAGTGCTCTGTTTCCCTCAGTCCCCCATTCTACCGCAGTGCTCTGTTTCCCCCAGTCTCCCATTCTACCGCAGTGCTCTGTTTCCCCCAGTGCCCCATTCTACCGCAGTGCTCTGTTTCCCCCAGTGCCCCATTCTACCGCAGTGCTCTGTTTCCCCTAGTGCCCCATTCTACCGCAGTGCTTTGTTTCCCCCAGTCTCCCATTCTACCGCAGTGCTCTGTTTCCCTCAGTGCCCCATTATACCGCAGTGCTCTGTTTCCCCAGTGCCCCATTCTACCGCAGTGCTCTGTTTCCCCCAGTGCCCCATTCTACTGCAGTGCTCTGTTTCCCCTAGTGCCCCATTCTACTGCAGTGCTCTGTTTCCCCTAGTGCCCCATTCTACTGCAGTGCTCTGTTTCCCCTAGTGCCCCATTCTACCGCAGTGCTCTGTTTCCCTCAGTGCCCCATTATACCGCAGTGCTCTGTTTCCCCAGTGCCCCATTCTACCGCAGTGCTCTGTTTCCCCCAGTGCCCCATTCTACCGCAGTGCTCTGTTTCCCCCAGTGCCCCATTCTACCGCAGTGCTCTGTTTCCCCCAGTCCCCCATTCTACCGCAGTGCTCTGTTTCCCCCAGTGCCCCATTCTACTGCAGTGCTCTGTTTCCCCTAGTGCCCCATTCTACCGCAGTGCTCTGTTTCCCCCAGTCTCCCATTCTACCGCAGTGCTCTGTTTCCCTCAGTGCCCCATTATACCGCAGTGCTCTGTTTCCCCAGTGCCCCATTCTACCGCAGTGCTCTGTTTCCCCCAGTGCCCCATTCTACCGCAGTGCTCTGTTTCCCCCAGTGCCCCATTCTACCGCAGTGCTCTGTTTCCCCCAGTGCCCCATTCTACCGCAGTGCTCTGTTTCCCCTAGTGCCCCATTCTACCGCAGTGCTTTGTTTCCCCCAGTCTCCCATTCTACCGCAGTGCTCTGTTTCCCTCAGTGCCCCATTATACCGCAGTGCTCTGTTTCCCCAGTGCCCCATTCTACCGCAGTGCTCTGTTTCCCCCAGTGCCCCATTCTACTGCAGTGCTCTGTTTCCCCTAGTGCCCCATTCTACTGCAGTGCTCTGTTTCCCCTAGTGCCCCATTCTACTGCAGTGCTCTGTTTCCCCTAGTGCCCCATTCTACCGCAGTGCTCTGTTTCCCTCAGTGCCCCATTATACCGCAGTGCTCTGTTTCCCCAGTGCCCCATTCTACCGCAGTGCTCTGTTTCCCCCAGTGCCCCATTCTACCGCAGTGCTCTGTTTCCCCCAGTGCCCCATTCTACCGCAGTGCTCTGTTTCCCCCAGTCCCCCATTCTACCGCAGTGCTCTGTTTCCCCCAGTGCCCCATTCTACTGCAGTGCTCTGTTTCCCCTAGTGCCCCATTCTACCGCAGTGCTCTGTTTCCCCCAGTCTCCCATTCTACCGCAGTGCTCTGTTTCCCTCAGTGCCCCATTATACCGCAGTGCTCTGTTTCCCCAGTGCCCCATTCTACCGCAGTGCTCTGTTTCCCCCAGTGCCCCATTCTACCGCAGTGCTCTGTTTCCCCCAGTGCCCCATTCTACTGCAGTGCTCTGTTTCCCCCAGTGCCCCATTCTACCGCAGTGCTCTGTTTCCCCCAGTCCCCCATTCTACTGCAGTGCTCTGTTTCCCCTAGTGCCCCATTCTACCGCAGTGCTCTGTTTCCCCCAGTCCCCCATTCTACCGCAGTGCTCTGTTTCCCCCAGTGCCCCATTCTACTGCAGTGCTCTGTTTCCCCTAGTGCCCCATTCTACCGCAGTGCTGTTTCCCCCAGTCTCCCATTCTACCGCAGTGCTCTGTTTCCCTCAGTGCCCCATTATACCGCAGTGCTCTGTTTCCCCAGTGCCCCATTATACCGCAGTGCTCTGTTTCCCCCAGTGCCCCATTCTACTGCAGTGCTCTGTTTCCCTCAGTGCCCCATTCTACCGCAGTGCTCTGTTTCCCCCAGTCCCCCATTCTACCGCAGTGCTCTGTTTCCCCCAGTGCCCCATTCTACTGCAGTGCTCTGTTTCCCCTAGTGCCCCATTCTACCGCAGTGCTCTGTTTCCCCCAGTCCCCCATTCTACCGCAGTGCTCTGTTTCCCCCAGTGCCCCATTCTACCGCAGTGCTCTGTTTCCCCCAGTGCCCCATTCTACCGCAGTGCTCTGTTTCCCCCAGTCCCCCATTCTACTGCAGTGCTCTGTTTCCCCCAGTCCCCCATTCTACCGCAATGCTCTGTTTCCCCCAGTCCCCCATTCTACCGCAGTGCTCTGTTTCCCCCAGTCCCCCATTCTACCGCAGTGCTCTGTTTCGCCCAGTCCCCCATTCTACTGCAGTGCTCTGTTTCCCCCAGTGCCCCATTCTACCGCAGTGCTCTGTATCCCCCAGTCCCCCATTATATCGCAGTGCTCTGTTTCCCCCAGTGCCCCATTCTACCGCAGTGCTCTGTTTCCCCCAGTGCCCCATTCTACCGCAGTGCTCTGTTTCCCCCAGTGCCCCATTCTACCGCAGTGCCCTGTGTCCCCAAGTTCCCCATTCTACCGCAGTGCTCTGACTAGCCGGCGGCTCTCCAGACCGGAGCGTGATAGATGAATAGGAATACATACTGTCACGCTCTGGTCAGAAGAGCCGATTGCCAATCCGTGAGATGCAATTCTTGTCCGAGTTATAAGGACGTCTTACTCTTCTCTAACTGAGAACTGGACACATAAGTCCTCCATTCTGAGGATCGATGGATCTCCTACATCAGTCTAATAATTTTCACAGAATCTGTGGATATTTTTTGTAGAATATTCGAACCACACACGTTATTTCCGAACTTGACTTAAACTGTCCATAGACATCAGATAAAAGTGGCCCAAAATGGCTGATTTTTAACATTTCGCTCATCATCATCTAAAAATTTTACCCCAACAGTTGACTATTATTCGGCACTTGAAAACAAAAAAATCTTGAAAGACTCTGCCTATTTATTTTTATTGTAAAACCACTTTGCACCTCATATGTTCAGTCTCTTGAAAAAAACATTTTTCTTCCAGGTTTTATAACAATGCCTGGAAAAGAAAAAGCTTATGTCACTTATGTGAAGTTGTTCCTGATGGAATCAACTCTAAATCCACTCCAAATTAGGCACTGACCAATTGAAAGACTGGAAAAAAAATGCTTTGACTACGTTCCCAAAATGAGTTTGTGGTGAGTTTTTGACTCTTGCGTATTTTAGAAAAATACAAGTCACCTATTTTACTTGATGGGCAGAAAATCTGCAACATCAAAGACTCACCAAAACCTCATCATGATACCGTAGCCTTAAAAGGGAATAAAAACTGTTCCAAAACGCTACTAAACTTCTTTAAGAAACGATTCAAAAAATTAAAACCTGATGGACAGTGCCCCAATAACCCCTGATGAAGCTACACGCGAAACGCACGTCATAGTACTGGGCAGTATGCTTCCTTTTTATATGATGGCACATGGTGGGTAAGGTAAAAGTATTTGAGTAATTGATACCTAATTATATAGATGTTAATACAGGGAGTCTGTAGACTATGGTGATATTTTCAAGTGATATGCTTTGGTGGTTTATGTGTACATATGTAGGGACTGGTCATGGTGCTACCTAACAATAGTGTTATCTTGTAAATACTTTGTGTTCCTATAGCTTGTGATATGTATATCCCTGTGCCTTCATTACAATTTTTTCCATGATGACTGATTGTTTATGGTAATTCATGCTATTTTCTCCATTTGACCATACTGCCAATTTTGGGGGTTTATGGTTTTTTTTTAACTGTTTTGTCTTCTGTAGTTGTATTTTTTTATTGCATGTTAGTAAACTTGTAATATTATTTTGGTAACATGACTTTTGTAATTCATTATACCGTACTTTATTTGATGGTAATTTATAGGATTAATTGTTTGCTCTAGGAACCTCCAAACATTTTAATTAATCTGGTTATTTTGATTATTGGCTCAATTGACCAGTTTTGGCTAATATCTGCTCTCTAAACTTAACGGTACGATATTTATTGAAATCCGCCATCCGTGGAGCTGGCACAAGAACGATGGCAAACCTGCCTACAAAGCCAACTCATGAAAACGACTGCGGTGTTTTCCTGAAGACGCTTCGCCTGGGAAAACTGGGCAGCCACGTCAGTTTCTAAATGATGCTGTGTGACAATATACAGGGTATCCAATCATGCAGAAATTCTTGGACCGTCTGTAAAAATATGGAACTTTTTCTCTGTCCAAAAAGAAAAATTTCTGCGCTGGTATAAAATACTATGGGTGCATTTTTCATCATTTTTACAGGTCACAGTAAATGTTGCCAAGGTGCTCCTATTAGTATTATAGGGTGTAGACATATAGAACTCAAAATCTTAATGATTTATTACAGTTTTACAATGTGCCTGTAGGAAAAGTTGTCTGCCCGTGATTTTTTTTGACAAGCTGTCAAGAAAAATTACGGTATATACATAAAAAAAAATTGGCAACCATTCCAACATAGTCTATGTTAGAATCTAATTTCCCTATCTCATAGGACCAACTTCATACAAAGCCTCCGAATTATTTGAGGAGGAAACCATATTGCCCAGAAGAAACCCACATAATCCTAAAAAGAACACCATGAGTACGATCAAAATAATGTGGCCAATAACTTACATAGACATAATGCATAATACTTAAAATACTCTTCTAAGGACCCAAAATCCCGATGGGGCTCACTCGCAAACTTCCCCACCTCAGACATGCACTAACATAAGCTTGAGCTAATTTCCTTACTGAAAATTAATATGTTAATAAAGGAAAGGAAAACCTTCCTAACCCATAAATTCAGATGACGCTAACGAGAAGCACGTCACCCGTTACATCTGCAATTCTGATGCTTGTTTTCCTTCCAGGTCACTGAGATGTATAAATGCTGATGATAATGCCTCATTCCACCCCAGTGATTGCACCAAGATGGCCCCACAGTGGACACGGGTCTTGAGAATGTAAGCAAACTGCAAATCGTTTTTGATTGTGCCGCTGATTTTAAAGTGGGGTTGTCATTGGTGCCTCGTGTTTTCCCATCGCACGTGTTTAACCAGGTGTTCCCGATGAATCAGTTGATCTTTTCAGACTTCAGCCCACCAACACTGACCGGCGACTCATTTGCATGTTCCAGCGATGGGCAATTAGAAGAAAACAACAGACACCTATGGAATTAGAAATCTTACGTGAGCAGCTGGTGCCACCGAGTAATGGAAATAGTCTGTCCTGAAGAAGGCACAGGTCTTCCTAGAAATGCATTACAACTTTCAAGAACACAACTATAGTCTCTCTTGAGCTCAAAAGTTGAGTTGTTGGGGAAGAACGATGAAGAAAATCGATTTGAAGCTACGGTAATTAAATTCACTTTGAATTTCATAAAAAGTTAAATTCTCTCAAATTCAAGAATTCCAACGGATTTTGTTTTAGGACCTGAAAGGGCTTTAAAAAAATTTTCTCACTCCACCTCAGCACCCACTTTTTCCCGACACAGCTCCTCGCCTGGTCTTCCGTGAAGCCTTCTCCTTCCATTCCGGTCACTACAGAGCTCTTCATCATCTTCCACTTTCATGAGACTCTTTAGGGTCTGGTCATCGTCTTCACAATGTGGTCGTGGAAGGTGTCAAAGATCACTGTGGAGATGGAAAATTGGACAAGAGGTAGGATAAGTCGGGAAGCTACAAGGAGGGACACGTGAGGATCGGGGTAAAGTGAGTTTATGCTTTGGGCTCTTGAGTGACCTCAAAGCATAATGACACCCATTCAAATTTGCATTAAATAAGTTCAATTCGAATCAGATTTCTTGGTTCAATTAAAATTTTTGCAGTTTCATTCATCTTTGTTGGAGATCCCAATGTTGGGACCCCTATGAATCACTAGACTGCAGTCCAGAGTGAAGAGCGACCCAAGGGAGCAAGCAGAGGACAAGTTTTGGGCTGGTACCGGTAAGTATGAGCTCTTATTAATTTTAACCCCTTTACGGCCCTCTGTTTATTGGAGACACTTCAGAGCATAATAAATGTCTTTTCACCTCAATTTCGATTCGTACGAATTTATTCAGATGGACTCGGATCTGCTGGTCAATTTGAGCGTCTCTGCCTTAAATAAAATTGGGGACATTAGGTCATTTCTAATGGTGATCTTCCTTTGTTTTGAATATTTTGGAAAATTAGTTGTTTTTTTTTAATTTGTGATATTTTACAATGAAAGAGATAAGAAAAATATTTCTAAATATTTTAAGGTAAATATAGTATTATAGCCTTTAGAGCAAACATGCATGTATGACCAGCCAGGCTACTAAAGTGTGCATGTTTATGGTTTAGAGATTTGTTGTATATGTATTGGTTTATTATGGCATATGTGACATTTTCTGCTGGGAATCACTTATGACATTTGTAGGGCTACTGAGAACATAAATTTAGTGAGAAACAGACATGGACCACCAGCTAGTATCTGCTGTTCACAAAGCATCTGAGACCCTTCCACATGGAAGCAATTTCTTGGTCAGTGCTGACCTCGTGTGAACTCAGAGGACAGAGGTGTGGAGCTCCGCGCTATCGCCCTGATCGTTAGCACTCCAGACAAACACTTCCAGCTGTTCCCCGGCCTAGACAGACATTGGGCTGCCATGAGAAATATGTACAAATGACTTTTCCAATGGGAAAATGTACTCAGAGATGCGTTACACCTGAGTAATAAATGTACCCGAGTAATAATACAGTGTCACCTCATTGTATTCAACGCTTATATTCTTAGGCTGCAGAGAAATTGACGTCAAGGATAATTATGTTTATGGCTTATATGTAATAATTAGTTTGAGACTGGAATGTTTTCAGTAAATGTTGTAGTTTGGAATGAATTGATAGTGAGGCAGAGGACTGATGGATGGATGGATATGGCAGTCAAAAAAGGAGGAGCGTTACCAAATTAGCTAACAAAAATACAGATTTTAATTAGCCCATGTGACAAACTTTTGGCTCAAAGTGAAACCCATAAAATCAGAGGTTTTCACATCTACCCAGGAATTCAGAATTCAGTCTTAGAGAGGTTTTCACACTAGACACGTTAGGACCCATCAGTTTTGAGACCACCTTGTCGTCAGTTGATGGTCAGGCATGAATTGGACAAATTATGTGCTAAACGTCTCACTTTTTTTCTAGCATCGAGAAGCAGTATTGTTATTCATATTTCATATATTTCACATTGACATGCTTTAGCACTACAGAGTGCAACTTTTTTTGGTTATTGATGACAAGGAGGGTGTTTTGGAGCAGATTCCTCTTAATGAATCAGGCTAGGTGTGTAGTGGTGTGCGTCGCTGTGTGCGCCTCATCACAACTCTTACTTCACACCTTGCTAAAGTAAGATTTATGGCATAGTAAACGCCACTGCTCGTCATGAATTCGACAAGCGGGATTCGCCATGTCCCACCCCTGTTCTGCCCCTGCTCTGCATACTTTATCAAAGCTGGGACCAGAATAGCGTGAAGACACCATAAGTTACACCTAGAGTTTGCACAAAAAATTTGACTTTTCAAAGCTTTTTTGTAGCACTACTTTATCATTGATGACCTATCCTTAGGTCAGCAATGATTGATGACCTAATTGGTCGGGGTCTGACACACGGCACCCCCAATTATCAGCTGTTCTTGGTGTCAGCAGCAGGATACTCCGGCTGGAAATGATTCTTATTACTATTATCATTATTATTTATTATTATAGCGCCATTTATTCCATGGCACTTTACATGTGAGGAGGGGTGTACATAATAAAAACAAGTACAATAATCTTAAACAATACAGGTCATAACTGGTACAGGAGGAGAGAGGACCCTGCCCGCGAGGGCTCACAATCTACAAGGGATGGGTGAGAATACAGTAGGTGAGGATAGAGCTGGTCATGCAGTGGTTTGGTCGATCGGTGATTACTGCAGGTTGTAGGCTTGTCGGAAGAGGTAGGTCTTCAGGTTCTTTTTGAAGGCTTCTATGGTAGGCGAGAGTCTGATGTGTTGTGGTAGAGAGTTCCAGAGAAGGGGTGATGTGCGGGAAAAATGGAAATTAACGTGGGCCACTCTTCTGATTCAGGTTCCTCCTTCATCTGCTCAATAATGGAGCTGCTCCGTCTTCTAATATTGGCTGTGGCATGGTACTGCAATCCACCTCCTATTGATTTGTAAAGGGCCGTATGTGCAGTGCCTTGCTGTGGCTGCCATCAAAAGACGGAGCAGCTGCGCAATTGAGCGTTTCTGGACTGTGGCATCCACCACCTACACCGAGAACAGCTGATCGGCGGGGGGTGCCAGGTGTCCGGACCCCAACCGATCAGACACTGATGACCTATCCTGAGGATATTTTATCAATGAAAAATAGTGGACAACCTCTTTACAAGTCTGTATTTTTGTTGTTCAATTTAAAGTGCAATACCTCTTTTTTGGATTGTTATTTATGCAGAGGCTTTTGGTGACAGCTTTGGAGGCCTTGCATCCATTTATGTTTTTAAGAATGCTGCTCCATTTTTTTTTTCTATTTTCTTTTTAGATAGATATATATAGATAGATAATAGATAGATGATAGATCATATATAGCTGATAGATAGATAAATAATAGATAGATAGATAAATAGATGAAAGATAGATAGATAATAGATGATAGACAGATAATTAGATGATAGATAGATAGATAGATAGGTAATAGATAGATAGATAATAGATAGATAATAGATAGATAGATAGATATATAATAGATAGATATTAGATAGATAGATAGATAGATAGATAGATAGATAATAGATATATAGATGATATATAATAGATATATAATAGATAGATAGATAGATAGATAGACAATAGATATATAGATGATATATAATAGATAGATAGATAGATAGATAGATAGATAGATAAAAGCTATAAAGATGATAGATAGACAGATAGATAATAGATAGATATAAATATGATATATAATATATAGATAGTTAATAGATAGATAGATGATATATATTAGATAGATAGATGATATATATTAGATAGATAGATAGATAGATAGATAGATAGATAGATAGATAGATAGATAGATGATAAACAGAATATCTCAGTCGGTAACTCAGGGTCCAGACTGGATCCTACAATCTATTTTATTAATATATAATACCATTGTTCGTCACATAATACAACATGCCGCGCTCCTCTCCCCAATATCGGATGATCAGAACCCCCCAGATATGAGGAACTCCATGAATGGCGACACTGTAACATGTACAGTCCCAGTATTCCTTCATGTATTCCTGAAATTACAGGGGTCGGGGGTCTGGGAGATCCCAATCTGTTCCCGTTCTGTCGTCTGGGTTTCTGCAGCTTTAACTGCAGCCTCGTAATTATTAAAAACAAATGAAAGTCTTTATAACGCCAGTTAAAATCCAGACACCGTTCCATAATTAGAAAATCATTTGCACCTTTGTTTAATGCAAGGAAAACTCTGCTGACTTTATTGCATAAGCATGGAAAAGTTTATATAATCGCAAAGCAAGAAATCACATTGGAAGGAAATGTCGTAAAGAATAAAAAGTAATCTTCTGGAGGAAAAATAAATTATCCACACTGTAACCAAGAAAAAGAAACTTTTCTCAATCACTGCTCTCCCGTGTTGGTATTGGCGAGCCGCTTAATCCTTTCAAGCAAACTGTAATTTCCAAATTAGATTACACATTATGTCATATTAGGTTTAGAAAAGCAAATGGCGGTAACCCCTTCAGTGCCAACCACTTTCCTAAGGTACGGTAATGTCACTGGGTAGGGGGCTTAATGCTGAAAGTTTCACGAAATGTGACTCCCCGCTGACCGAGCCGCCACCGAGGACCTGGCATTCTAGACCGGCTACCGCCATGAATTCTCTAGCACTGTTATTAGCTTACTTTGCGGATTTAGCGGTATTATTTCAGCACTGTATGGTGGTATTTATATAGTGTGACACTTAGTATTAGTTTTATTTGTCTGTGGCGGTGACAGCAGAATTTTTTTTAAGCAATTGTATGGCACTGTTATTTGGGCACCCTAATGTCGTTCTTATTTGTAGCCAAATTAGCTTTCATGGGGTTCCGTCTTTGTATTTGGTATTGTTATATTGAAAGATTATTTTTATGATAGCTCTTCTATCAGATCGATGGGGTCCGAATCAGACACCTTCACTGATCAATGCGTCCTAAAATCAAACAATGCACAAAGCAAAACAGCACCATGTAGTGGCCATTTTTAGGTAGTGCAGCTCAGCCCCTATTCATTTCAATGGGAGCTGAGCTACTGTATCCAAGAACAGCCACCACAGAGTGTATGGAAAGGCGATTTTCCTTCTCTATGCAATGTTTAATTCTAACCAACAGCACGACCTGCAAGCAGCTGGCGTATCGGACCCCCACTGATCTGATATCGACTACCTATTCTTCGGCTAGGCCATCAATATACAAGTTCTGTACTACCCCTTTAATTATCATTATCATTAAAAAAAAAATCAGATGTTAGTTTAGTTTATAAAATGAACCCTCTTGATTTTAAAGAGAATCTTTCACCAAATTGTTCATGTTGAACAGGACCTACGATGTAATAGCGGAGTAAAACTTTTCCTTTTTTATTTCTCTAATTTCGCCTCTCCATTGAGTGCGGATTAGCAATCAAAGTACTTAGCGCCTAATGGGTTAAATTTTGTGAAGTCCAAGTTAGTGTTATTAGATAGGAATTCATACAAGGAGGAGAAGTACACGCCCCCAGTGAAAGCTATCTGATAACACCCACTTAGACTTAACTCATTAGGTGCCGAACACTTTTAATATCTCTGCAACAGAGGCAAAATAAAAGAAGCAAAACAAAAAAATGTGATTCCGTTCTGCAGCAGCTATTACATTGTGTGTCCAGCTCAGCGTGAAGCATTTTGAAAAAAGTCCTCTTTGTGTGTGCATTAGGCAGCTGCCTACTTTGCCTCCCCTTCATATACTGTAGCCTGTTCGATACCACTGAGGAAGGAATCAATGTAGACTAATTCATCCCGTTAGTTAAATATTAGTAAAGAATGCAATGTTACATATACAACACTGTATATTATAACATATTGCATGTACAATGCTGTGCAAAAGTCTTAGGCAGGCGTGGAAAAAATTCTGCAGAGTCAGAATGATTTAAAAATAGAAGTTTTAATAGTTTATATCTATCAATTAACAAAATACAAAGTGAATGAGCAAAAGACATAAATCCCATCAATATTTGGTGACCACCCTTTGCCTTCAACAATTCTTCTAGGTTCTTGTCACTTGGCACAAAGTTTTTGTAGGACCTTGGCAGGGAGCTTGTTCCAAACATCTTGGAGAACCGGCCCAAGATCTTCTGTGTATGAGGCTTGTGCAGATCGTTCTGTCTCTTCATGTGATCCCAGACAGACTAGATGATGTGAGGGGCTCTACGGGGGCCGGATCACCACTTCCAGGACTTCTTGTTCTTAATGACATTGGCTGGATGTTTGGGGTCATTATCTGGCTGAAGAATAAATTTGGAGCCAATAAGACACCAGTGTCATTAAGAAGAAAGTGGAGTCCTGGAAGGGATTGGTCCGACTCCTGCAGAGTCCTGATCTCACATCATCCAGTCTATCTGGGATCACAAGAAGAAACTGAAGAATTTGCACAAGGGACATTCACAGAAGATCTGTGGTTGGTTCTCCATGATGTTTGGAACAACCTCCTGTCGAGTTCCATCAAAAACCATGAAAGTGACAAGACCGGCGAAGAACCAATGAAGAATTTGCACAAGGAACTTTCACAAAAGATCTGTGGTTGGTTCTCCATGATGTTTGGAACAAACCTCCTGTCAAGTTCCATCAAAAACTATGCAAGTGACAAGTACCGAGAAGAACTAATGAAGGAAAAAAGTGGTCACCAAATATTATTGCGATTTAGATTTCTCCTTAGTTCATTCTTCATTTTGTTAATTGATAATAAACATTTTTTTTTCCGCACGTGTGTGAAGCTTTTCCATCACAATACTGTTCATATTATAGATTAATATTTTTTATTGTTCTTTTCTCTTGTTTTTTTTTTTACTACATATAAATTCTGTAATAGTGAAACACACCCAGTTTAAATTTCCTATTTTCCTTGAAGGAAGCCCCGGCTGTCGTAAGTCTGTGGACCGCAGAGTGTTACTCTTTTGAAATCACTTTTTTTTTATATTTATTTCTATTTTCCATCAATTAAAGCAATTCCTAAACACCACTCCACAATCCTGGGCAGACTTCACTTGCGGTCTGCTTTATGAAATCCCAAGTACTGTTTACTTAAATCACCATTTAATGCCAGACGTGGAGTTGGCCCACAACGCCTTTTCTTGCCTACAAAAGAGCCACAGAGTAGGAGATCCAGAGGGTTTTTCTGCTTAGCAACTGGAGCTTAAAGATATATATTTGTTTAGCATTAACACCAAGAAAATTAAGCTGTATTAACCGACGAGTGGAAGGGAAGTATTACAGCAAGCATGACTTAACAATGCGCCTTATAAACAGCTCCACGTAGGGAGACGGACGGGGAGGGGAGAGAATGGAGTGTCAACCCGCAAGATTTTGGAGCAAAATGGAAATATTCGCCTCTCTTTTCCTGGCCGTTGGATTTCGTGATTTTTTTTTTCTTTTTTTTTTTTTTTTTTCATTTTTTTATTTTTATTAATAATATAATACTGTAATTTACCGAGGAAAAAGTATAACTCAAACTGAAAATAGTCTGGGAAGGATATGACATAACACACAACACTATATTAACTGCAAGCTGAGAAGCTGATGTATTTTAGGAAAATCTAACACACTCTAGACTCATAAACATTTTACTGTATTATTGCACATGTTCGGCTCACTTTGTGCAAATAACCATTCCCTTCACATCTAATAAGTCTGCTTTACACGTATCTGGCCTTATAAAAACACTTAAAAGGCTCTTGTTTTGGATGCATTGATTAGCGGCTTTTTTTTTTTTTTTTTTTATACGTGCGGCTGCCAATGTGCGGCGGAGTCAGGCCTTAATAGATTCTGTGTATTATTCCTGCCATGCATTAAATCAGCAGGTTGTACAGGTAGTCCCGTATAACTTATGTTTCCTATATAATTTGGGGGCCAATTACACAAATCTTGTTTTAATGCCTCTCCTTGTGCGATGATGGAGCCTGGGCCACAGGGAGACAGACCGAGAGAGTGTAAATTCAGTGGAAGAAGCATACGGGTCATAGTTATATCGGTTGAGTGCCCACTTTCTTATGGGTGCTTGATGGTGTGGATTAACTTATACCTGCGTGATGGTCTCTGGTTAAGGAGATATGCAAATAGCCTCTTTTAAGGAGACTTATAGGCCTACACTGGGAAATTAAATATGCAAAAACTCCTAGAAGAGCATTGTATGGCCTATAAGTCTCCTTACTCTGGCATGTCATGCAAGTCACCCTTCACGAGGCTATTTTTTTATTAGGTTGATTACAAATTTGCCACTGTGTACTTTTTATAGCTTTAATGTTGCACTGTTTGTTGCTGGCTGCAAACTAAGTTCACTGAGAATCCATCAGTCAACCCGTTAAAGCACCAAACATCAACATTCTGGGAGATAGAGACCAATATTGGGGGACCAGGACCCAAGATAAAGAGTGATGGGTAACTTGCGCCAGGGTAGGAGTTCATTACTTGTGTTGAATGCATCTATCAAGGTCATTAATTCATCTAATGTCAATGAGGTAGTGGATCACTGGTGACTATAAGTTTCAACAAGGCGAACTTCTTACCCTTTAGTGCACCATGACTCCACCCGAAATATTTACAATTGTTAGCCTAACAATCGCACCTGGGCTTTAGAGTCACATTGCATGGCCCACTCTTCCTAAGGGCAAAAGCACAGGATTGCATCCATTAATTTAAAGAGAAGTTGCCCATATACTGACATGTCTGTTTAAGTAAGTGTCAGGTGTCGAGTTCCCGCCTCTGCACAGGGGGAATCTCGAACCATCTCCGCTGCGGTCTCCCATTCTTCTCCAGCCACAGTGGAGTCTACTCAGCGGAGACGTCGGTCCCAGCGTCTTGCTCAGTCTCACTCTGTGCATAGGGTTGCTGCTGCTTTTCCAGCTTCTGCCATTGAAGCCAGTGCTGGGCAGCGGCGAGCAGATGCTTTTGAGACTAAGTCCTACTTTGCACACACAAAGCATGCCCAGGGCAAGATCTCTCAGTGGAGACCTAGGGTCACATGCTCAGGTACTGCAGCAATTCCATTGGTCCTTCTTTAAAAGGTCCTATACGTGCTGCAGCTATTAAGGCTCGCATGGCCACACGGCCATGCGCTAGTGTACATTTGTAAACGTGTGTGCGTTGTGAGTGAAAGTCGCTCTTTAAATAACCCTCCCTATTGGATGACTGTTCGCGGAAGGTGTATGATTGCTATCTAGCGCCCGACTTATCCAACAGCACGTTACACACTAATACAGCATCTAGTTGCTGTGTCCGCCAGTGCGGCGCCGTGCGCTTTCACAGCGCTTTCCTGACCCAAGCCTGGGTGGTTAGTGGCGTCCACCAGTGCGGCACCGCACGCACTCTCGTGCATTCCTTTGTTATTATTTTGGTTACGCTGACACCCCAGTTGCGGTGTCGACCGCAAGTAGTCTACACAGACTCAGATCCCAAGTCTTGGGACTGGACTAAGCTCGGAGACTCCTTGCTTGTGCTCTTGTGTGCGGTACCGCGGCCCTGTGACTTAACAGGGTTCGCTTCCTTCACACAGGGTGAAGTTAACCCGTGTGTATTTACATTGTACCGCCATATAGTCCGTCATTACTTGGCAGCAGGTTCCATCTCTGCACAGTGGACCCTGGGCTGCGAACGCACCTTATTCTACCTATCTTATTATTTGGTGCGTTCCGCTAGCCCTAACAGTAAGTGACTCTGTGATATATAACAATTCTGGATCACCTTGTCTTAGAACTCTGCGCTGCACTCTTCCTTTGTTGTTCCTAAAAGAAACTGATAAATATTTTGTAGACATGAGCAAATCAATTTGTAGGACCCTGGTCCTGCATCTCGGTCCGTACTCTGTGGCAGCTGGGCAGGAACCATGCAAAACACTCACTTCCTCAAGGCCTCTCTGACTGCTATTTTGATAAGTCAATTTGGCACCACGCGGCATATCACGCCAGGCCACAACAATGATGTCATGCCAGGTAGGCAAAAAAAAAAGGACGGGTCCGAGATACCCGCAGGGACAATTAATTTTCCCAAGAGGCCGCATGAGAAGTGGTGGACGTGTGAAGTTAATTTTGCTTAATATTAATTCATATTGATTCCATTCCCACTATCCCCCCCAGTTTATATACAGATGCAATGGTCAACCTTGCAGATTAGAAGGAGAGCACCATCACTACAATGCTGCTTAGTTTCATTTGATTTCTGTGGCCGGACAGGGATAGCCAGAGGGCTGGATGTGACTCGAGGGACACAGTTTCCTCAGGTCTGTTCTAAAGCAGTAATTGTTAAAATGGCTCTAAAATGGTAGTGCAACTCACAATAGTGCACCAGTGCAACAGGAAAACTTCACCTAGGACTTCATGTGAAGAACTTAACTTAGGACTTCGTGTGAAGAACATTGTGATGGGCAGCAGCCTTAGCCTCAGGTACTAATATTAACTCATGTGGCAGCAAAGTCTTAGGGGCTCTTAGGCCACGATCCCACGCTAAGTAATTGGTCAATATTTTACGTTTGTAAGCCAAAATCAAGAATGAAGCAGTCAGAGGGAAAGTATAATAGAACCACGTCACCACTTCAGCATTTTTCAGCCACTCCTGGTTCTGTCTTATGAATACCGATGTAAAATACTGAACAAGTATTCAATGTGTAAACTTGGCCTTATAGCTCCAAAACTTTGGTGTACATGCAACCAATGAGGAGTAATTACTAATCGCTGCAGCTCTTAAATACCATTGAAAACTAATCACTATTAATCCTCTAGATGTCTACATCTTCTGGAAATAGGACTTTGTCGTTACTAGAGATGAGTGAATATATTCGACTGGAATTGAATAGTATTTGAATTTTCCATCATTTGCATTCATCAAAATATGAAATTTTTGCAATTTGCTTCTTGGCCATTGGCATTCATTTTTCTGGACCATAAGGGACTTTCAAAAGGTTAAAAAAAATAAAATAATCCTTATGCTTAGCTCTTACTTTTCCAGACCCTCACCATCACTCATCTGGTCCTCATCGCATCATCTCATCCCCACCGCAAGCGCTGAAATCGCTGGGCCTCTCACACTGAGCCTGGACTTCCAGCTCTGATGAAGCTCGAGGCGGTTCTGCGTATGTGTGCGCAAGGCGACAGAGCAGAACCCTCCATGAAATCAGAGTCAGAAGTCCCAATTCAGTGTGAGAAGCTCGGGGATTTCAGCGCTTTCGGTGGAAATGAGTTGATGCGACAAGGACCAGACTGGTGCTGGTGAGGAGCAGAGAGACCGGCGATTTGAGCGGTGAGGTAAACATATGGATTTTTTTGCTTCTTACATCTTATGTTTATTATGCATTGAGGTCTATAGAGAACCTAGAGGATAAAAAAGGACACTACATTTTTGGAAAATGACTTGTCTACAAATCAGATTTACCGGGAAAATCGGCAAAAACAGGTGAACTCGAATGTTTTCCATCCAAGAAAATGCAGAATACACACCCACGTTGATACCCATGAATTGACCTTCTTGGAGCATGTTTTTTTTAGCCGCGTACAACTTCCAATTCTCCATTGAAGAAGTCTTGAAGAAAAGATAAGCAGATACAACTAGGCTTCTTGTGTGATCTAAAAAGAGACTGATAGAAATATTAACACTTTCCAACTTTTATAAGTAGACAAGGGGTCAGATTCTGTAGCATGGCATACAAAGTGTGGACTTGAACATTTTTTGCACAACCCCTTTTTATAGGTCACGCTCCACTTTATTCCTCCTAAATATGTGTCTGGAGACTATGGCTTTATCTGAGTTCCATGTTTAGGGAGGCTTTGGTGGTACCAGGGAGATCTGCCTTTTTCCAAGTATTCTCGGAGACTTGGTAAATAAGCCACAAAGTAACAGGCTTTATCTCTGTCCATCTCCTTGAACGAAAACACTGGAAGTCATCCCTTCTTGCTGCAGATTCTGCTTACTGAAAATGACCCCATTGATATCCTAATAAAGAATTAAAAGGATTAAAAAAGTACTAGCTAAATTATGTCACTATCAGAAAATGTTTTCCCACTTGGCGAACAAACTGTTAGGGGTCGAGTTCCACCTCTGCACAGGGGGTCTCGAACCAACTCTGCTGCGGTCACCCCAGCAGTGAAGCCTGCTCAGCAGAGATGTCGGTCCCAGTGTCTGGCTCAGCCTGATACTGTGCGGATGGTTACTGCTGTCTTTCCAGGCTCAGTCATTGTAGCCAGTACTGGTCAGCGGCGAGCAGACGTCTCTGGGACTAAGTCCTGCGTTTCCCCTTCTGAGCATGCCCAGGGTAAGACCTCTCATTGGAGGTCAGGGGTCACATGCTCAGGTACTGCAGCAGCTACCATTGATCCTCTAGGAAGGTCCTGATGTTGCTCAGGTACTGTGGCAGCTCCCATTGGTCCTCTAAGAAGGTCCTGAAGTTGCTGCAGCTATAAAAGGTTCTCATGGCCGCATGACCATGCGCTAGGATCAGTGTTATGATCTGGTGGCCTAGGAGCAGCATGAGACGGACTCTGGAGAAGGTGGTCCCTGTACTGACCGCAAACCCTGAACCTAGCAGCGCAACTAGAAGTAGCCGTGGGGTGTACCTAACACTCCCTAGACCCCTCGGCACAGCCTAAGATCTAACTTCCGCTAAAGACAGAAACAGGAAACCTATCTTGCCTCAGAGAAAATCCCCAAAGGATAGATAGCCCCCCACAAATATTGACTGTGAGAGGAGAGGGAAATAACATACGCAGACATGAAATCAGAATTTAGCATAGGAGGCCATACTAGCTAAAAAGAAAGAATAGAACAGAGTACTATGCGGTCAGTATTAAAACACTAGAAAATAACCACCACAGAAAATACAAAACACCACATCTGACTAAAGACATGGAGGGTATATCTGCATCTCCAGAGACACAGCTTGGCTGCAAAAAATCCTTCACAGACAAAGCAGGACAAGACAAAAACATGAATATGCACAGAACTATAAGGTCCACAGCAGGTGAACAGCAAAAACAAAGCCAGGACTTATCTTTGTATAAAAGCACAGCAAACAGGAGAGACCAGCAGGAAGTGAATCCTCCAAAAACAATGGACAACTGGCAGGGACTAAAGAGTCCTGCAAAGTTCTATACCCCAGTCAGTTTTGCAATTAGTAGATACACCTGTCCAATCCTGCAGTCCAGGCACAACTGCATTACCCTCTACAACCACCGGAGGGAGCCCAAAAGCTGAATTCACAACAGATCAGCTTATGTCATGAGCTTTTGCTATCCAGTGGCCTTGTCTGCTTGTGGTCAGGGTCCGGCTGAAATAAGCCACTAGAGTACCGACACCTCCGGTGAGGAGTTTTGTATGGTGAATTCAGGGCTGGCGTAAAGCCATTAGAATTCCGGCTCCACCAGAGAGGAGGTGTTTGTGTGCATGCTACTCACTGACCACTGATTGCTTTTGCTCTGTTAGGCAGCTGTGTTCCCCTGTGACGCTAAGAGGGCACAGCGTTTTCCCTTCTGTGCAACTCTGAGAAGTAACAGAGTTCGCTTATACTGCCATATTGTGCCTCCATTTGCTAGCAACAGGTTTGTCTCCTGCACTGTGGACCCCGGGCTGTGAACGCACCAATAATTATATCTAAATATACTCGGTGCGTTCCGCCAGCCCTAACACAAACATCGTACCTTTTTGGAAAACCACTAATGTTTAAAAATCTGCACATAAAAGTTCATCATAATTGGGTCCGAAAGGTTAGATCCATTATCAGTAAATATGGGTGTCTGCAATTTAGCTCAATAGCAGAGAAAGTAATAAGCAGATATAACTTTAGGAAACTGCCTTTAATCTTCCAAAATTAAATAGCCAGACGTGTAAATGTGGTGCACACAACATCATGTGAGCGACCGTCTGCCCTGTGTCAGCTAATTAGCAGCTTTGTGAGATGTTCCATGGCTGAAAGGAAAGACTGAACTGCAGTGTGCAGAGGGGCAATTGTACCGAACTGTACTGACGGGCTGGGTGAGAAGTGATAGAGGAATCTAATCTATTATATATTGGAGAAAGTAAAATCCCTGACACCTACAAGCCAAGTGGCAACAGATAAAAAAAAAACTAATCAAAGTTGAGACATCTGGGCAAGTAGAGAGCAAGTTATGCCCTAAAATGACCAGCAAAATAAAAACATTAGCCTTACTGTTCAGTATCTGCCCATGGTGAATTTAGCATGCCTGCAACAGTGAAAGCGATTGTAGCTGTATCCAGAATCGGTGATCTTGGCAGTGAAGGTAATTGTCTTGTCATCCTCAAGTTCTGTTGTGCCCTGCATGTGCAGGACACATTGTCCTGTGAGTGAGAAATAGGGGACAGATAAGAGTATGATACCCTAAGAGGTGTGTCGAATTAACTGCCTTGAACCCAAAGCTGAAGAGGTGTGCCATTTGTCAGGATGAGTTTCATAAAGAGAGTTTTTGTTGTTTATTGTAACCATCAAGCTCAGAGCTTCAATATTAAAGTGTAAGTGCCAAGCTAATTGCCTAAGTAACAAAGTGAGTGTAACTGCCAAGCTCAGTGCCTCAGTAATAAAGTGTAAGTGCCAAGCTCATTGCCTAAGTAACAAAGTGAGTGTAACTGCCAAACTCAGTGCCCCAGTAATAAAGTGTAAGTGCCAAGCTCACTGCCTAAGTAACAAAGTGAGTGTAACTGCCAAGCTCAGTGCCTCAGTAATAAAATGTAACTGCCAAGCTCATTGCCTAACTAACGAAGTGAGTGTAACTGCCAAGCTCAGTGCCTCAGTAATAAAGGATAACTGCCAAGCTCATTGCCTAACTAACAAAGTGAGTGTAACTGCCATGCTCAGTGCCTCAGTAATAAAGTGTAACTGCCAAGCTCATTGCCTAACTAACGAAGTGAGTGTAACTGCCAAGCTCAGTGCCTCAGTAATAAAGGATAACTGCCAAGCTCATTGCCTAACTAACAAAGTGAGTGTAACTGCCAAGCTCAGTGCCTCAGTAATAAAGTGTAACTGCCAAGCTCATTGTCTAACTAAAGAAGTGAGTGTAACTGCCAAGCTCAGTGCCTCAGTAATAAAATGTAACTGCCAAGCTTATTGCCTAACTAAGGAAGTGAGTGTAACTGCCAAGCTCAGTGCCTCAGTAATAAAGGATAACTGCCAAGCTCATTGCCTAACTAACGAAGTGAGTGTAACTGCCAAGCTCAGTGCCTCAGTAATAAAATGTAACTGCCAAGCTCATTGCCTAACTACCGAATTGACTGTAACTGCCAAGCTCATTGCCTCAGTAATAAAGGATAACTGCCAAGCTCAGTGCTTAAGTAGCAAAGTGAGTGTAACTGCCAAGTTCAGTGCCTCAGTAATAAAGTGTAACTGCCAAGCTCCTTGCCTAACTAACGAAGTGGGTGTAACTGCCAAGCTCAGTGCCTCAGTAATAAAGGATAACTACCAAACTCATTGCCTCAGTTATAAAGGATAACTGCCAAGCTCAGTGCCTCAGTAATAAAGGATAACTGCCAAGCTCATTGCTTAAGTAACAAAATGAGTGTAACTGCCAAGCTCAGTGCCTCAGTAATAAAGGATAACTGCCAAGCTCACTGCCTCAGTAATAAAGGAAAACTGCCAAGCTCATTGCCTAAGTAACAAAGTGAGTGTAACTGCCAAGCTCAGTGCCTCAGTAATAAAGGATAACTGCCAAGCTCATTGCCTAACTAACGAAGTGAGTGTAACTGCCAAGCTCAGTGCCTCATTAATAAAGGATATCTGCCAAGCTCAATGCCTCAGTAATAAAGGATAACTGCCAAGCTCATTGCTTAAGTAACAAAATGAGTGTAACTGCCAAGCTCAGTGCCTCAGTAATAAAGGATAACTGCCAAGCTCAGTGTCTCAGTAATAAAGGAAAACTGCCAAGCTCATTGCCTAAGTAACAAAGTGAGTGTAACTGCCAAGCTCAGTGCCTCAGTAATAAAGGATAACTGCCAAGCTCATTGCCTAACTAATGAAGTGAGTGTAACTGCCAAGCTCAGTGCCTCATTAATAAAGGATATCTGCCAAGCTCAATGCCTCAGTAATAAAGGGTAACTGCCAAGCTCATTGCCTAAGTAACAAAGTGAGTGTAACTGCCAAGCTCAGTGCCCCAGTTATAAAGTGTAAGTGCCAAGCTCATTGCCTAAGTAACAAAGTGAGTGTAACTGCCAAGCTCAGTGCCTCAGTAATAAAGTGTAAACTTGGTGTCTTAGACAATAAGCTTGACAGTTACACTTTATTACTGAGGCACAGAACTTGGAAGTTACACTTACTTCCTTACTTAGTAATAATGTGCCAAGCCCATTACCTAAGTAACAAAGTAAGTGTAACTTCCAAGTTCAGTGCTTCAGTAATAAAGTGCAGCATGAATAATTATTGCTTATTCCAATGGAAATCGAATTAGGCTGTTTCAGGGCATTCCAGGCTTTTTTCAACAACATTGTTGAAAAATGCCTGGGATGGGCTGAAATGACCTAATTAGATTTGCATTGGAATAAATGATAACTATTCATTCAACACATGAGTGCTGAGATTTACTTCCTTTTGAAATACCTTTTCTTCACGAGTACCACACTTCAACACAGAGTGCCAACCTGCTATTTTCCATTTTTATATTAGTAATAAAGTGCAACTGCTAAACTTATTGTCTGAGACACTGAGTTTACACTTTATCACTGAGGCACTGAGCTTGGCAGTTACACTTCGTTACTTAGGCAATAAGCTTGTCAGTTACACTTTATTACTGAGAAATTGAGCAGCTACCTTCACTTTGTTACTTAGTAATAAAGTGTAACTGACAAGCTCATTGCCTAAGTAGCAAAGTGAGTGTAGCTGCCAAGCTCAGTGCTTCAAGAATAAAGTGTAACTGGCAAGCTCATTGTCTAGGTAATTAAATAATTGTAACATCCAGGTTCAGCGCCTCAGTAATAAAGTGTAACTGCCAGGCTCAATGTCTAAGTAACATATTCAAACCTATATACAAATTGCCGAACGAAGAGATCCAGAATATAATTAAAATATCCAATGCTTTATTAAATAGAATGTTATAAAAACTATAAATGTACAATACAATAAAGTGCAAGAACGCCCTAACTAGAGGGGATGCTGGGTTATGACATATAATACATAATTTTAAAGACCCCTGTCATTTATAAATCCATCACTCACCCACCCCAGACACGCCCCCGGGAAGAAGCTGGATGCGAAACGCGCGTTTGGGTGAGGAAGGATGCTGTGGTTGGTGTGTGGCAACCATCTTTTCTGCCTCTGGTAATATGTATTATTTATTTCTTATACTACTGCATACTTAGGTAGCGTCTATTGAGCCAGACAGGGTGGATATATTTGCCTGCCCACTTTCTCAGGTCTTATCATTGAATAGTGAATATACTTGTTGCTGACACGTGTCTTTAAAATTATGTATTACATGTCATAACCCAGCATCCCCCCCTAGTTTGGGCGCTCTTGCACTTTATTGTTTTGTACATTTCTGGATTTTATAACATTCTATTTAATAAAGCATTGGATATATTAATTATATTCTGGATCTCTTTGTTCGGCAATTTATATGTAAGTCCGAATATGTTGATTGTGTGATGTGAAGTGCCAGTCATTTTTAACATTTGGACATTTTTGAGTTCAATGTCTAAGTAATAAAGTCAGTGTAACTGCCAAGTTCAGAGCCTCAGCTATGAAATGTAACTACCAAGCTCAGTGCTGAAGCCTAACCTCCAAGCTCTGTATCATTGTTGTGTAGCCAACAAGCTATCTGCCATTACAAGTGCTTAAAAGGTATCCTGATAACAAGGAAGCTATCACTTATACTACAGATCGGTGAAAACTTCTAGACCGGTAGGAGTACGACCATTGAAACCCTCACCAGTCGCCAGTATGGGTGACTTTTAGCCTCCATCTAAATGGAGCCGCACTATGCATACTCAACTGTCGCTCCATTCATTATATATGGAATGTCAGGAGATAGACGATAATTAGTGGATAAGTAGGAACTTCTTTTTCCTTAATACCCCGTTAAGGAAAAAGTGCTGAAAAGAAAGAAGATTCCTCCTGTAGATGTACTGTATATATTAACAATGCCATAGATGCCGCATTGTAAAACATTCCTGCAATTTCAGGCATTTAAAGATGAAGTAAGAATCTATCAAGACTGATTTCAAGCAGTAGACTGACATGTTAATGTACATATTCAGACCACGCTCGCATCCATGTCTCACCTTTCCTGCATATGTTGTTTTAAGCAGATTAGTAGGAAAGTCTGCCCTGAAGACTTGCCCGTGTAATGAATGCCCACCTTCTGATGTTTGCAATCAGACTGCATAATATTATACAAAATATTCATCCGCCAGGCTGTAATTTGTATTTGATTAAAGGAAACCTGCCAGATGCCAGGAAAACACGTCTCACTTCGAATTGATTTTCTAGAGAAACTGTGGCACAATGCTTTTTTTTTTTTTCATCTGCGTAATGGAAAAAAAAACTTTCCACAATGAAGAATAGTGTTTTGTTTATAGACAGTATATAGCGAGACTACTCTGTATAATAGGCTAATACCAGCAAGTAGCTTGAAGTTTGTGATACAGAACAAATGGAAATTTTACCTCCCACCCAAGGTCCGGGTTAAACTTCAACCTTTGCACTTCTACTGTTTGATTCCTATTAAAACTATATCAGTATGTCCTACATTTAGTGACTGCCATAAGGGTCAACTTCCAACCAAGGTGCTCGCAGCAGCCGAGAGAACTGACACTTTGGGCTCGTGCAGACGGCGGTACTTTCAATCCAACTAAACACACACAGATCGCACTCTGAGGAAGATGTCATACCATGCACAATTTGCATCTGATATTTGGATCACACTCAATGAGTCGGTGGAAAACATCGGAACGCACTCGGATCATATTCGAGTGCAGTGCGATTTTCCTAGACTGACACAATGGAGAAATATTTTGTGCATCTTTTATTATGCTTTGTTTTTATAGCGCTACCATATTCTGCAGCACTTTACAGACATTATCATCGCTGTCCCCGGTGGGGCTCACAATCTATATTCTCTATCAGTATGTCTTTGGAATGTGGGAGGAAACCGGAGAACCGGGAGGAAACCCACGCAAACACGGGGGGGACATACAAACTCCTTGCAGATGTTGTCCTTGGTGGGATTTGAACCCAGGTCCCCTGCGCTGCAACACTGCTGTGCTATCCACTGAGCCACCGTGCTGCTCTTCATCTGAGAAAATAAGATCATACTATGATCCATGTATGATTAGCATACTCAACCCAATTTTCTTGGATGAGAGAAAAAATAGACTTATTGAAAGCGGTTGTGCTGATTCTCTTAACCAGTTCATGACCAGCATATTTTCTCCTTTAAAGGGAACCTGTCACCCCCAAGCTAAGCCCACCAGCTTCAGGGGATTATCTACAGCATTCTGTAATGCTGTACATAAGCCCCCGATGTATCCTGTGAGATGAGAAAAAGAGGTTAGATTATACTCCCCCAGGGGCGGTCCCGGTCCGGTTCTGGTCCGATGGGCGTCGCGGTCTGGTCCGGGGCCTCCCATCTTCTTACGATGACATCCTCTTCTTGTATTCATGCTGCAGCTCTGGCGCAGGTGTACTTTGTCTACCCTGTTGAGGGCAGAGTAAAGTACTGCAGTGCGCAGGCGCTGGGCCTCTGACCTTTCCCGTTACCTGCGCACTGCAGTACTTTGCTCTGCCCTCAACAGGACAGACAAACTACGCCAGAGCCAGAGCTGCAGTGTGAATACAAGAAGAGGACGTCATCGTAAGAAAATGGGAGGCCCCAGAATGGACCGCGACGCCCATCGGATCAGAACCGGATCGCGACGCATTACAGAATATTGTATATAAACCCCTGATGCTGGTGGACTTAGCTCACCTTCAATTTTGGGGGTGACAGGTTCCCTTTAAAGACCAAACCTATTAACGACGTGTCACATAATTATACACTTTCTATTACAAGGCATAAATGTATTTTAAATTTGAGATTTTTTACTTAATACATTTTTCGAAAAGGTATTGCACAGTCCCGTCCTGGCACACCATATTCAAAGTATCAACTTCTGATAAGTTGGATGAAAAAAGCAAAAAATATCGCAAAATGTGTAACTTTTTGTGCAAATTGTGCAAGTGAGCTAAATATCGCAATGTTCTATAAAATTCAAATTACATTTTCTCATATTAGTATCAAAGTTTGTAACTAAGACTTGGAAAATAAAAAATACAAGTCCATCCTGTTCAACCTTGTATTGTGGAAATTATTGAGGTTTGTTATAATTGGGAAAATTCTTTTTAAAAAAAATTAAATTTGAGGATAAAGTGTTACATTTCCAGAAAGCCAAAGTCAAACGAGGTCTCCTTTACAGTCTTATAGTAGTTAGTTACAATGCAGATAAGTAATTTTGTACACATCGTAATATACTCCACCTGGACCAAACCATTTTTAAAGCTTTGTAAAAACTTATAAAAATTGGTTGAATTGTGATACTTGTGTTTAGTCATTGCCCGCAAAGTATGTCAGATAATAAAAGTTTGATAAAGAAGACTAAAAAAATGTGTAATAACTTTATTAATATGTCTTTTTTATTCATCAGAGATTGAAACGTTTCTACTCATAAAATTGTATTTTACATTTTAGGTGTTCACCGTCAGACACCTGAACTAACTCACTAATCAGCAACCCTAATATCTGGATGCTAAGAGGAATGTAGTGTCACGGAAAAGGTGGCCGGGAGCATTGTCTGTCTGGTCAGATCTATGTCATTAAAGTCATGGTATAATTTGCCGCAGAGTTTTCATCAGGACTGTTGGCTGGTGTTCATTAGTCGGATGTGTGCTTAAAATCATTGTCCCATAGCATGATCCAATTTCAAAGAGGTGGCCTCACATGACCTTTCTTAAATACCCTGATATTCACAGAAGTGCGTGAAGGATGAGTGTGAGGCATCGGGGTCAGGTGGCAAGAAAACAACCCCAAATCATCACCCCTTCACTAGATCTCTTGATGACTGGTATGAGGTTCTTGTGGTGATTCATTGTGTTTGGTTTGAGCCAAAGATTCCAAAACTTTGTTTTCTCAATGCAAAAAATATCATTTCAAAAGTCTAAATTTTCATTAAGTCATCCAAAAGAATGCTCGTTATTATTTGCTCTTCCATGATATTCATGATTAGAGATGAAAGAACCCGAACTTAAAAGTTCGGAGTTCACGCAAGACAGTTAGTGTCCAGTGCTAAACGCCGAATACTGACTTCTTCCGGAAGTCCGTTCCAATTTTCAGAGTTCTGGGGAAGTCCAAGAGGAGAGCGAGAGAATTTTCCAGCTGAAAGGCTGGGTCTTCATTGTTTTCATTGGGGTTCGGATTCTGGTTCAAGTTCGGGTAAGGTTCAGGCACCCAAACTGAACTTTGAAAAAAACGTTTGGGTATGGTACCAAAACCCTAACTTCCATGGGTCTGATTTTGATCATGATCAACGACAGCATTGACCACCTTTGACTGATGCCGGTCGGTCAATGGCTGTAACTTCTAGCCAACGTCTACTAAGTTTTTTGATCATCGTCTTATCTTTGAATACACATTGAATGGAAGTATGGTATCTAGAAGTGTTTTTTGCAAAAAAATATTATATTTTAAGTTAAATATTTAATTTTTTAGGGCAGTGCCATTCACTTCAGCTTATATTTTATTTTCCAATCATTACATTTTTGTTTAGTTTGAAATATCAAAATCGAAGAACAATATTTGCCTCTACACTCAACATGTCCATACAATTTAGATCGTTTGGCCAACTGCAATTTCTCCAGATTTTCCCATGCGCATGCATAATCTTCCAATGGCCAGTCAAAGTAAGCCTCTGCCAGTTACCACCGATTAGGCATTGCAATTCAACATTCAACATTGCGATCTTTCTGTCCCACGACAGGGAGGATTTGTGATGTTCCTATATCTTAACCTCTTCCTGAAAAGCTATTTTCCATTTTTTTTTTCGTTTTCATTTCTTCCCTTCTGTCTTCCAAGAGCCATAACTTTTTAATTTTTTTTCATCCACCTAGCTGTATGAGTGCTTGTTCGGAAGAAATTGTACTTTTAAATGACACCATTCATTTTATCATGTGTAATGGAAAGTGGGAAAAAAAATCCAAGTGGGGCAAAATTACAAAAAAGCGCAATTCTACAGTTGTTTGTTTTTTATTTACAGTGTTCACAATACAATAAAAATTACTCAGCATTATGATTCTACAGGTCAGTACGATTAAGATGGTACAAAACATGCAGCACACCTTAGTTTAGCTGTGTCGCATTCCAAACCCTTCTATCAGCTCAACTTATAAGCCAGGATGAACAAAGCCATAGATCCAACCAGATAAGGTGGTGATGCCCAACACAATTACATTCATAATTGTAACCATAGACCATGAATTGATTATAAATGTACCTTGATACATGGCAATATATGTGTTTTAGTCTATTTTATGTCTGGCATTTTGTCCATGAACCAAAAAGCTCAGGATGCATTGAGAAAGCTCAGTCCTTTTACACATTACCATACTCCAGCAAACATACTCCTCTGCCTACACCCCATTGACGCCCAGCTTTGTCTCCCTCCCGGTTCACCCATTGATAATTTTATGTTTTCTTTATAGTACATATTTTTCTTGATTATTTTACGTAAATAAATTTCTGAAATTATTTCTATTTTTGTGATTCGACTCAAATTGAAAACAGAAGTAAACGTGTTTGCTTAGAATTTAAAACAGTCTTTTGCCTTTTATTTTTCACCTACTCTACAGTAGATTTTTTGGACAAAGAGGACAAATGTTTTGACCTTTGCACCAGCAATGTAATACTAGTGTCCACTTTCACCAAAAAAAGATTTACATTACTTTAAAGGGCTTGCCTGGTATGTTCATAGGGCTATCTTTAGGACTCCATATATTTTGAACAATCCTAAAAACAGATGAATGATTTAGAACTTACCGGGAAAGCTCTTTAATGGTATTGCAAATAAAAGAAGTAAATTTTGACTTTTCACTAGTACCAGGTACCTTTCCATAATTTACAAATTACAAATAGTTGTCCATAACCATTTTGGATAATATTTTGATGTATGAATCGAATTTGAAACCAGTAAAATTGTATGTAAGTTCGGCACACTATAAAATGTTATTACATTAAATGTGTATTTTAACAGCCAACAGATACACGTGTCAAACAAACATTTAATTGACCAGAAAACAATCTGGAATAGACACAGAAAAATCAAAATTTCACAAAACAAAATAAATAGTTTCCCTTCAAACAGATGACAACGGTAAAAAGGCGATATCACACACATACCTAACATGGGAATACAAACGCAGGAAAACAGAAGCACACGAGGAACGCAAATCCAAGAACAATGGTCAGGTTATGCAAAAGTGAAAATGGTGGCTGCTCTGATTAATTACTATTGAGATTGGCTGGGCACAGCACTTTCAACACCCCCATGAAGAATATGGTGAAGAGAAGGCATCTCACCTGTGCCGCATTGTTGGATGTGCGGCCAAGCCCAAATAGACAGGGTGACCATCAAAGTTTCTCCACTTCCAGGTCCAGGTTCTCCACTTCTCCACTTCCAGGTCCAGGTTCTCCACTTCTCAGCTTCCAGGTCCAGGTTCTCCACTTCCAGGTCAGGATTCTCCACTTCTCCACTTCCAGGTCCAGGTTCTCCACTTGTCTGCTTCCAGGTCCAGGTTCTCCACTTCCAGGTCAGGATTCTCCACTTCTCCTTACACTATGGCCAGTCCGAACAACGAAAGCAATTGTTACCATCCACCTCTCGTGTCTCCCCCTTTTCCTCATGGATTGTAAGCTTGAGAGCAGCAGGGCCCTCATTCCTCCTGGTATCTGTTTTGAACTGCGATTATTGTTATGCTGTAATGTCTATTGTCTGTACAAATCCCCTCTATAATGTAAAGCGCTGCGGAATATGTTGGCGCTATATAAATAAATCTATTATTATTATTGCCCACTTCCAGGTTTTCCACTTCTCCACTTCCAGGTCCGGGTTCTCCACTTCTCCACTTCCAGGTCAGGATTCTCCACTTCACCGCTTCCAGGTCCGGGTTCTCCACTTCTCCACTTCCAGATCAGTATTCTCCATTTCACCGCTTCCAGGTCCGGGTTCTCCACTTCTCCACTTCCAGGACAGGATTCTCCACTTCTCCACTTCCAGGTCAGGATTCTCCACTTCACCGCTTCCAGGTCCGGGTTCTCCACCCATGAACATAGTTGTGGAGAACATAGGCAGCTTTGATGAACAGGTCTACTGTTGCCCCACCCAACTGGCCCTCCACTTAATCACCAAGATCCCAAAGGTGCACTCCACCAAGCAATGTACCCGGCTGAGTTATTGGTTAAATGCTCTTTCCCGAGCATCTAATCTCACATGGGTATGGGCACAGCAGATAAGACAAAACTGTGAGAGCTTTATCCCCTAGCATGACCTAAGAGGCAAGATGTGTGAACCCTGGAAGAGGCTTGGGATGAGTAAGAGTCACCTGGTCTGAATTCTGATGTGAGTAGCACTATGGAGTCCAGTCCTGCTATAGCACCCAACATTGATAGCTAAAAACTTACAAGTTGCATCATCCATGATTAAGGACTGGTTTACAGTCTGAAATTCGTAGGATCGCAAATTACTGTCGGATGTATCTGGAGATGTCAATTTACATTTTCATCGTCTTGGAATAACGGTTACCGGTATATTAGGATTTTTAGGATTTTTCTATTGGATGTTGCGTCATCCACAGTGCTTGAATGATCCCTAGGTTTCACCTTCAATTTTCGTTTTTGCGCTTTTGTGTTATGCTCCTCTCTTTCCAAAAGTAATTCTTCCTCCACAAGTAAGGATAATGAATAAATAAAACCTCTTTAGGAAACCAAAAATGCTCAAAAAACTCCCCATGGGTCCAGCAAAGTGGATGTCCCATAGATAGGAATAGGAAGAGTTCTTCGGGCATTTTAGGATATGTGCTCACGGCATCTTTTTCAGACAAATTCCCGAATTAGCGCAAAACCACTGCAATAAAAAGTGCACATAGTGGACAGCAATGTCGTTTTTTTACATTGCTGTCCACTATGTGCACTTTTTATTGCAGTGGTTTTGCGTTTTGCGTTTAAACTTTTGCAACTGTTTTTTAACAGATTCAGGGTTTGAAAACTTTTTAGCAGTTAAACAGGACCTTTCACCAAACTTTTCATACTGAACGGGACTCGCGATATAACAGCGGCTGCAGAGCAGAATAAAACGTGTTTGTTTGTTTTTCTGTATCGTTTCGCCTTTACGTTGTGGAAATATTAGCAATCAAAGTATTGGCATGGAAGTCACAGCCACACACCGGTTAGGCCCAAATCATGGTAAATCAATACTTTTTTGGACGGGACTGTGTGTGGCTGCACTTTTGAACAGAACTGTTTCCTCGCACAGCTGCGACAAATATTTAAGAAACCTGATACCTCCAAGTCTAAAAATTATTCATCTGCAGGCCTCACTGACTTTGATGGTCAACTGTTTTATTTGTAATTCTTTGACATTTTCCTTGTTTCCTTGCTTGGCCTGTGAATGTGAAATGGTTGTAAACACATGCAGCCTCGCTGGTCGCCTCGGGCACCGGCAGTTGTCAGACCTCCAACCATATTATGCTGGTGGGTCCTACTAAAGCACAGCGCTCGGGAAAGGCCTGCCAACAGATTATTTGTTTGTTTTCGTTTCATCTGGCTTTGAATCGGCCGGAGCAGAGTTTCCCCCTCAGGGAAAAGCAAACTTTTGAAATAAATGCTTCAAGATTGTGCAAATGCCGCAGTAGTCCGTAAGATCTGTGTGTTCTGGGTCAAGGAAGGAAGAATATACACGTCAGTCAAGCAGGAGGTGCAAGATGCGGGGAAAATCCAAAATAACCATTTCACTGAGCTACTTTGGAAATCTTCCAGGAAAACGTCAGGTATGAGCTCACAAAATCATCAAGTGCTTGAAGATGGTGTAATAATGATTATTAGTATCTTAATTACTAAAAAAAAAAATAGATAGATAGATACATAGATAGATAGATACATAGATAGATACATAGATATATAATAGAAAGATAGATAGATAACAGATAGATAGATAGATAGATAGATAGATTATAGTTAGACATATAAATAATAGATAATAAATAGATGATAGATAATAGATATATAGATAATAGATAAATGATAGACAGATAATAGATAGATGATAGATAGATAGATAGATAGATAGATAGATAGATAGATAGATAGATTATAGCTGGAGAGATAGATAGATAGATAGATAGATAGATAGATAGATAGATAGATAGATAGATTATAGCTGGAGAGATAGATAGATAATAGATAGATAATAGATAGATAAATAGACAGATAATAGATAGATAGATAGATAGATAGATAATAGATAGATAGACAGATAGATAATTGATAGATAGATAGATAGATAGATAATAGATGATAGATAGATGATAGATAGATAGATAGATAGATAGATAGATAGATAGATAAATAGATAGATAATGGATAGATATATAATAGATAGATAGATAGATAGATAGATAGATAGATAGATAGATAGAAAGATAATAGATAGATAGATAATAGATTGATAGATAGATTATAGCTGGAGAGATAGATAGATAATAGATAGATAATAGATAGATAAATAGATAGATAATAGATAGATAATGGATAGATAGATAGATAGATAGATAGACAGATACATAATAGATAGATAATAGATAGATAGATAGGTAGATAATAGATAAATAGATAGATGATAGATAATAGATAGATAGATAGATAGATAGATAGATAGATAGATACATAATAGATAGATAATAGATAGATAAATAGATAGATGATAGATAATTGATAGATAGATAGATAGATATATAATAGATAGATAGATAGATAGATAGATAATAGATAGATAAATAGATAGATGATAGATAATAGATAGATAGATAGATAATAGATAGATAATAGATAGATAATAGATAGATAGATAGATAGATAGATAGATAGATAATAGATAGATAAATAGATAGATGATAGATAATAGATAGATAGATAATAGATAGATAATAGATAGATAATAGATAGATAATAGATAGATAGATAGATACATAATAGATAGATAGTAGATAGATAAATAGATAGATGATAGATAATTGATAGATAGATAGATAGATAGATAGATAGATAGATAGATAATAGATAGATAGATAATAGATAGATAAATAGATAGATGATAGATAATGGATAGATAGATAGATACATAATAGATAGATAGTAGATAGATAAATAGATAGATGATAGATAATTGATAGATAGATAGATAGATAGATAATAGATAGATAGATAGATAATAGATAGATAAATAGATAGATGATAGATAATAGATAGATAGATAGATAATAGATAGATAATAGATAGATAATAGATAGATAATAGATAGATAGATAGATAGATACATAATAGATAGATAGTAGATAGATAAATAGATAGATGATAGATAATTGATAGATAGATAGATAGATAGATAGATAGATAGATAATAGATAGATAGATAATAGATAGATAAATAGATAGATGATAGATAATGGATAGATAGATAGATACATAATAGATAGATAGTAGATAGATAAATAGATAGATGATAGATAATTGATAGATAGATAGATAGATAGATAATAGATAGATAGATAGATAGATAGATAATAGATAGATAAATAGATAGATGATAGATAATAGATAGATAGATAGATAATAGATAGATAATAGATAGATAATAGATAGATACCTAAATGTGAGTTATTACCGTACTAAATAAAGGAAATACAATTTATCAATCAATTTTTGCACATTTTGGTTTCCTGAAGAGGTTTTGTCTGTAAAAACTCAAAAGTCGGATTTTTCCGGTGGCCCAAAACCGCTGAAAATCCGCACAAAATCTGCATAAATTCCGCATAAAAACGACAGCAAATCCGCGGCTGCGGAATCTGCCAGGCGATGCTGATTTTGTGCAGAAAATTCTGCACCTCTTTTCCTACGTGTGCACATACCCTAAGAGTTGCATTGTGCGCATAACCTTAGATCGGTTTATTCACAAAAAGCAGAAGTAATTCCGTTTTTATTGGATAGGGGATAAATTGCTGATCGCTAGGGGTCCAACTACTGGAAACACCCGCAATCCCAAGAATGAAGTTCTAGAACTGTGATAATGGAGCCATGCAGAATCTCATCTTAAGCGCCTTTTTTAGCCTCCTTTCTATTTCCTGTCTGTAGGACTGCTGGAGAGAGAAGACCACAGCGCTCCACTTCTGACAGTCCCATGGACAATTAATGGAGAGAGAAGACCACAGCGCTCTATACAGTCCCATGGACAATTAATGGAGAGGAGGACCAGCACGCGCAGCTCCTCTCCACTCGGGACCGGGGCTCAGCAGAGCGTTGCTCTCGGGCTCTGGATCCCCGTTCTCACGATCGCTGCAGCTCTAGGAGCAATCAGAGAGTTTCCCCCTATCCTATGAACTATGAATAGGGAAAAACTTGCAATATTGTGAATATTCATACATGACTGTTTTAGAAATTGTAATTGCCATTCTTTAAATGCAATGCTAACAAGTTTCTAATTCATGATGGCCTATCCATAGGCCAGGGTCACACCAACATATTTTCTCTCATCTGAGAGAATCAGGACAATTATGCTAGTCACACTCTGATCCAATTCTCTTGTATGTAGAGAAGATGGAAGAAAAAAAATTCTCCATCTTCTCTATTCAACCAGTCCAGGGAAATTGGACTGCAGTCAGATGTCATCAGAGTGCAGTCTGATGATTTCCAGGGACTCCTTGACTTGCATGGAAAAGTGCGATCCTATAATCAGATCCAACTCGGTCATGCAGCAATTTTTTTTCCTAGGACGGCTCAGTCTAAGGAAAATGACATGTGCACGGCCCCATAAAATAACATTGGTCCGAGTGTGATCCCATGTTTTATTGGACCATATGGTCATGAGCAAGAGCCCATAGGATAAGTAGAGGCCTGCTAGCCGATGCAGCAAATTAAAAACCTGACCCTCCATAGAGGCAGAGTCCTACAGATTAATCAGATTCCGACGTATTATGGACGTCTGCGCGAACATTAGTCCCTTTTTAGTAGTAAAAGGCTGAGAAAATAAGGCAATCACTGAGCCGCATGAAGAAACTGAATTCGCTCCAGCGGCCTCTGCAAAATAACAATATTTTTTTTATTATGGAAACCTAAATAAGTTTGTTTTTCAAATTAAACGTCAAAGATTTTCTCTTTTGTTCTTAAAAAAGTTTAATTAAATCCAAATATATCAGTCAACATGTGCGCTACACACAGCGGCCCTATTGTGGAGACAGGCTGTAATTATTTCTTATTATTTACATGGGGGAAAAAAAGTTTCCTACATGAGGGATACAGGCTCGTAATCATATTACTACTCAAAAGTTACCCTACTCTTAGGGATCAAGGTGGCCATGTTTTTTTAGATCGCTGTCCTCTTGGCAGGCAGCAATTTCTCCTGACCTCTCGATACACAGGTACGCTCAACTTCTACAAGTGGAGGGAGGGTAATAAGCGGCTGCCACACATCTCCATCAGCGGTTGTCTCCTGTGAGAACAAAGGATTGGGCATGTTGAAATTCAACATGCCTGATCCTTCTTTATCCCAACATCTGCTGCCAGTGGTAAAGTTAAAGGGGCTATCCTGGACTATATTTTTCACCATGGACATAAAATTAAGAGTCAGTTAGTTGCTATCTACTTGCCTGTTCTGCCGGTGCCGATCGCTGCCCAGGACGATAACCTAACCAACTGCGGCTTCCGATGACATCACACCAACAGAGCAGCGGATTCTCTTCCTCTCTGCGCTTTTGATGGGGTGTGACTGCCGATGTCATGCTGATTGACTACCAGCTCCCCACTGCCTAACTGCGGGGAGCCATCAATCAGCATGACGTTGGCAGTCACGGCTCGTCAACAGAGTGGCCCAGAACATCTCTGTTATCGTTGAGCAACTGAATTGCCATCTTGCGCGGTCAATAACCGATCTGTGCCGGCACCGGATAGAATAGACAGGTAGTCAGCAACTACCTGCCTGTTAGTCCTCGATAAACCCTTTAAGACAGCCTCATACATATTATATGGTCTTCTGTGATACCAAAATTGGTGGGTTCAGCCAATGTTCATCCCACGTGTGTAGGAATGATTAGCTACTATATGGACCTGGCCACTGGCGGACGCAGACAGAAAAGGGCCCCTGTGTAAAAAAATATATGGACCCCTTACAGTCCAAGAGCTCCCAAAAATGCTAAATTTAACCTGTTTGGAGGTAGAAATGGGCCCCCTTACCTTTTGGGCCCTTGGTCGGCCGCACAGCTTGCACCAATGATATGTCCGACCCTGGACCTGGCTTTATTTGGGAGATGCCAAATTATGGAAACTTTCATTAGGGTCTGTGATTAGGGCGGGTTTCCAGCATTGGGACCACCTTGCTTGGAAAAATAACAATTCAGGACAAGAATAACCACTCAGCCTTTGCAGACCAGAATTTCCCCAACTCAGCAGAAAATTTACCAAAATTCTCTAGAGAATTTTTTTTAATCGAAAAGAAAAATCAAAGTTACCACTTTGATTTCTTACAGCAGTGAGGAACAATAAGCCGTTTCCTTTAGTATTCTCTCTCTGCAGCGCCACCACTGGAGAAATGAAGAATTACACAGCACTCATTTAAATCAATAGAGTTGCTTTTGAAAGGCCGGGCAGGATGGGTCCTGAGGTGAGGGACTCTCTTTGTTACTCTTTTCTAAAAGCTCAGTAGATGAAGTTCCTGAACAGGGAATCACTCCCCATTAGGGTATATGAATATGAATTCACCATTGCTTATCCTGATCCTCAAGAGGTTAGGGGGCAATCTGAAACCCGGATCAAATGCACCAAGGAAGCTTGCCCACCCTTAGACAATGCAGGGTACAACTGGTGTAGCGTGAAAACTCTACAGATTTTTATAGAAACACATTTCACAATACAAACTGCATACAAATATTACATAAATCTCTTTGACCTGATGAGGCTGGTGTACTTGCAATAAAACATCATGTCAGAATAGCTGTATAATTCTTTACAATAAAGTCCAGCCGTCTCACTGAAAGCACAGCTACTGGGAGAAAATCAACTGTATTTCTTCCAGTAGCCGCCGGCTTTCAGTCAATGGGACATGCGGGGAAAGGCTATTGTCACCGCTTAGTACACAGTAACCACGCTGCAGCACTTTGATTGACAGCTCGCTCTGCCGCCCATCTGTGCAAAGAGAGCTGTCAATTAACATGTCTGAGGGTGATTATAGCTGCCGCTCACAGTTCTGTGAGGATGACTGTAGCCACTGCAGGAACATCCCTATGACTGAAAGCCGGCGGCTCCTGGGAAGAATAAAGTTAATTTTCTCCTTTTTTTAGTAAACAGCATTGTAACACTATGACCCTGCAAATTAACAGTATGAATAGTTTTGGGGGGTTTAATATTTAAATTTACTCCGAATTTAAATAGATGTACCCCTAAAGGTAGATAAATAGCATTTGGGGACATGACAGGTTCATTGTGACTTTTTTCTCTTGTAGAGAAACCTACAGAGGAAAAAATTACCAAAGAAAAAATCACTGTCCAGCAGTGTCTTTAACCATAAGTTTTCATGCCATCACATCCACTTTGTTTGAACTGTTAAATGCAGATTTTTTTGCAAAAAAAAAAAACTGCACTAGGAAAAAAAAACATTTACGCTATGCAGGAAAAGAAAAAAAAACTGCACCAAAAACGCATGAAAAAAGATGCAGCAAAATTCAGAGCAGATTGCTATTGCATATTTTGGTGCAAAAATAAATAGCGGGAAGAAACAGCATTTTTGTGGGTTTTTTTTTTTTTTTTTTGCATTGAGGTCCTTGAGTTTCGCTGCTGCTGTTTTTCTTTTTTTTTTTCCAAGTGATATAAAATAAATGCATGCATCAAAAACTAACCTGCATCACAAGACAGAGGACCTACTATTTTCATAGAAAAAAAAAAGGCAAAAAGTTAGACTGGGCAGCACCTGGAGCATTACAATCACACACCGGGCTTATGGGATTAATTATTTTGCCTTTCCCCTTTATCTCTGTGTGCATCACATTATTCCATTTCAAAGAATTTGCAGCGAAACTTATACTTCATCCTTTAACAGCAAGAAAAAACACAGCTGAAGCTAATTACAGGCCGACCATATGCAGCGGGTTAGGTAATAAATATGGGAGCACTGATATATGTAATGCTTTATTAAGCTATCTTTGATACAACAGCATGCATGGCAATTATGCCTGCAGGCTACCGAAGGCTACTCCGCATTTATCTGAGACCACCCAAAGAGCAAGACATGAGGGTCTCTGTACAAGAAAGTATATCTCTGGTTTAACACAGCCGGGGAACGGCAGAACTTTGAGATCCCATCTTCTCAGTTCACAACCCTGGGAAAACCAAAGCGTCTTTATGCCGCAGCCCGTGTTTAGAGCCTTGTAAAACCCAATATTTTTATGCTAACAGATTCTAATGAACTTTTAATAAAATCATTATGTGGGATTTTTGACCCTAAACATTTATTTTACCGAGGTAAAGTAAAAAAAAAAAAAAAAAGTTGAAGAACTTCCATGAGTTATGAGGGCTGCAGTATAAAAAAAAGCCACAAAGGCCGTTATGGGGGTTATTAGTGTAGAGAGGAGATGTCAAAGATGTGGAGGAACCTGGCAGACCACGGGAACAGTACAAAACGGTCATAAAACTCCAGTAAGGAAATGTACTAAGGCTGCAAGAAATGTTTCTGCAACAGATATCGCTTGGTTCTGCGGAGCTGACATGTGGACATTGCTAAAATGTTATTAGTGTAGAGCGGGGATGTCGAAGATGTGGAGGAACCCGGCAGACCACGGGAACAGTACAAAACGGTCATCAAACTCCAGTAAGGAAATGTACTAAGGCTGCAAGAAATGTTTCTGCAACAGATATCGCTTGGTTCTGCGGAGCTGACATGTGGACATTGCTAAAATGTTATTAGTGTAGAGCGGGGATGTCGAAGATGTGGAGGAACCCGGCAGACCACGGGAACAGTACAAAACGGTCATCAAACTCCAGTAAGGAAATGTACTAAGGCTGCAAGAAATGTTTCTGCAACAGAAAGCTCTTCGTTCTGCAGGGCTGACATGTGGACATTGCTAAAATGTTATTAGTGTAGAGCGGGGATGTTGAAGATGTGGAGGAACATGGCAGACCAAGAGAACAGTACAAAACGGTCATAAAACTCCAGTAAGGAAATGTACTAAGATGGGCCCAGCAAAGCCTCGTTCCTGGGTTCCAGATCCCTGATCTCAGGGTTGACGTAATATTTTAGGAGCAACCCTTAAGGACTCATGCCATACCCTTTAGAGCTGCACACAAACGACTGCTAATTTTAATGAAAACTAAAACCACAGCCGCGTATAGTGGCATTATTTGTATAATTGGGTAAAAAGATTGGCAAGACCTTGGTCTGTCATCCATGTCTTTCCTCTGCGGCAGCCTACCGAGGCCCTGTGACCTTCCTTTGTCGGCACACAAAGGCCCCAGGGTTTTATGATGTCACTGTGCGTTGAATGTCATAATGTTCCATGAGGCCCAGCCAGAGGTGCCCAGTATGTCAGCAGGCTGACTGAGGAAGCTGGTGAAACCCTGATGTGGCTGCTATGGAGTATTGGCTTTTCCTCAACTATAATAATGTGAAATTGTATTTTCATTACCACGTGGAAACTATTTGGCAGCATGATGTAAGCTTTTAATAACGAATAATAAGTTAGATACAACCGGATGGGTTTTTTTTTTTCAGTAGGAGCAAATGTACGGAACAAACCTGTCTCGTCATAACAGCTATTGTCTTTCCCCGCCCCTCGTGATTTATTTCAGATTTCTAATTGGCTGGTACATTATTTATAAGGTGGCTTCTTCCCCCCTCCCCAAAACACCGCCTGATGAAGCAGGGCGAAACATGCATTTGTTGAAAGCTGACCATGTAAGACTATATCTTCTTTTTGTTACTTATTTATTATTTGGCCTGGACTGTTGTATATAAATTCTACCCGAACTGATATATTTATTTTTTCCAATTTTTGGTCTTCATAATATGGGTATAATATGAATAGTGTTTTATCTATAATGCTGTTCTATTTGAAAATGCTGGATAAGACCCACTGTGTCTAGGTGGCACCATATATAATGTTATGTACCATTTACACTATATAGTTTTTAATAAATTCAATAATTTTTTTTTAATCACTCTGGTTTGCGCCTTTATTTTGGGCTCATATTCTTTATTGCCCTAGTCTATGTTACAGTTATTATTTTGATAGTGTATATTTTCCATCCCTACAGAGGCATGTTACTAAATATAAATAGCGTGGCAGTGGTATTTGATGGTATTATATGACGGTATTATGTTGGCTATATACGGCATTATTATCTTTTAACTGTATGGCGATAACCTATGGGCTTAATTTATGAGCAAAATTTAAAAATCCCAAGGAGACAGGGATTATTTTGCTTGTTTCACAGTCTCCCAGTTTTGTAAAGCCGGTCTTGCCTATAGGTTTACAATGCAAACTTACAGTAAGCGCCTATAGGTACAAAGTTCCATTGTACGGTGCCACGGTTCCTTCCTGCTGCAAAAAGTTTTCATCCTTGTGCTTTTGTCTTCTCTTCCCCTTCTTCCAAGAACTTATAACCCCCAGATATGCAATTATGAAGAGCTGATGTGTTCCAATGACAGCCAAGGAGATGTTGAAGGCCTCGATGGCTGCCATATTGGTACTCCTGTGTAGCGCAGCCATGTGTCAGGCTTCATAGGAGATCATCGATATATTGCATTAATGTAGAAGAAGCAATCACACAATTGGAAAGTTACATTCTCTAAGAGGACTAAAAAAAAGGAAAGAGCAAAAAAAAACTTTAAAAAAATGTACAAATTTTAAAACAAACTAAATTTTGTATCACCCCTTTTTCTCAATACAAAAAAAGACATTAAAAATTTATATTTGATATTGACTTTGGTAAAAGTCTGATGTATCATAATATAAATGATGTATTCAAAGCAAAGCAAAAAAAAAATATTTGGAACCCCCAGAATTGCTGCATTTCCACCCAAAAAGTAATGCAAGAAAAATTAATCAAAACTTTGTAGCTACTCAAAAAATTAGTAAAAAATAGAAGTTGTCACGCAAAAAGAAAACAAGCTGTCAATGAAAACAAATAAAACATTATGACTCCTGGAAGAAGAGGGAACACGAAAGTATGAAAATAAAAATTATCTGAAGCAAGAAAGAAAAATCACTGAGCAAATGTAACAATGAGTGACAATGTTATTGCAGCCTGTGACAGTAACAAAGATAGTGTGGGGATGATGAGTGTGAATGGAGCTAAATATTGGCACAACGCGAGAACCAAACTATGCGGACGTATTGTCACCCCCTCATGTGAGTGTATATCAGAGCGGCGCTCGTCCAATCGGAATCCACAATTGGTGCAACTGTTACAACCAATAAACTGCCAGCGCCGGTCAATGATTAGCCTCATAAACCAGTATCTATTATTTTACAGCTTTTTCCACATTTCACTGGCAGTGACCTTGGATATTCCGCACATAGCTGAGCAGCCATATAACACAGAAGGCAGCACGTATTAGAGCAGATTACACCTATACATTGTACTGCGCTACACAAATAGATCACAGAAGGATAGCTAATTGGACAGACAGTGGCGCAACTAGAGTCTGATAGGCCTCTAGTCCAAAAATTGGACCTGCGCCCCAAATGCATGTTGGTCAGATGTATGGGCCGTTGTATTTATTATTATTATACATTTATATAGCGCCATTTATTCCATGGCGCTTTACATGTGAAAGGGGAAAATATAGACAAGTACAATAAACATGAGTAATACAAGGCAAGTACAAAAGGAGAGAAGACCCTGTCCGTGAGGGCTCACAGTCTGCAGGGGATGGGTGAGGATACACTAGGAGAGGGTAGAGCTGGTCATGCGACGGTTCAGCAGGCTAAGGATCACTGCAGGCTGTAGGCTTGTCGGAAGAGGTAGGTCTTCAAGTTGTTTTTAAAGGTTTCGATGGTAGGTGAGAGTCTGATGTGTTGGAGTAGAAAGCTACAGAGTATGGGGGAAGCACAGGAGAAGTCTTGTATGCGGTTGTGGGAAGAAGAGATGAGAGAGGAGTAGAGAAGGAGGTCTTGAGAGGAATGAAGGTTGCGTGCAGGAAAGTACCGGGAGACGAGGTCACAGATGTATGGAGGAGACAGGTTGTGGTTGGCTTCGTATGTCATAGTAAGGATTTTGAACTGGAATCTCTGGACAATAGGAAGCCAGTGAAGGGCTTGGCAGAGAGGACAGGCTGGGGAATAACAGGGAGACAGGTGGATTAGTCGGGCAGCAGAGTGTAGGATGGATTGGAGTGGTGCCAGAGTGCTAGAGGGGAGGCCAGAGAGTAGGAGGCTGCAGTAATTGAGGCGGGAGATGATAAGGGCATGCACTAGCGTTTTTGTGGTTTCATGGTCAAGGAAGACACGGATCCAGGAAATATTTTTGAGTTTGAGATGGCAGGAGGAGGCAAGGGCTTGGATATGTGGCTTGAAAGAGAGGGCAGAGTCGAGGAGTCCCCCATCCTGGGCCCCTTCCTGAACATTACCACTTAATATTATTATGGTGTCATCACTACCTAATATTATTAAGATTAAATAATGAGTGAATCAATTCAAGGCAAATTGAATTTCATCAGAATATCAAGCACAGCCATGTCCTTATTGTTGCCATTTTGATTCATTCTTTGTAAGGCTGTGAGGGTGCTAAAACAATTATACATATATACAGTACAGACCAAAAGTTTGGACACACCTTCTCATTTAAAGATTTTTCTGTATTTTCATGACTATGAAAATTGTACATTCACAATGAAGGCATCAAAACTATAAATTACACATGTGGAATTATATACTTAACAAAAAAGTGTGAAACAACTGAAAATATGTCTTATATTCTAGGTTCTTCAAAGTAGCCACCTTTTGCTTTGATGACTGCAATGCACACTCTTGGCATTCTCGTGATGAGCTTCAAGAGGTAGTCACCGGAAATGGTCTTACAACAGTCTTGAAGGAGTTTCCAGAGATGCTTAGCACTTGTTGGCCCTTTTACCTTCACTCTGCGATCCAGCTCACCGCAAACCATCTCGATTGGGTTCAGGTCAGGCGTAGTACCCCATCACTCTCCTTCTTGGTCAAATAGCCCTTACACAGCCTGGAGGTGTGTTTGGGGTCATTGTCCTGTTGAAAAATAAATGATGGTCCAACTAAATGCAATCCGGATGGAATAGCATGCCGCTGCAAGATGCTGTGGTAGCCATGCTGGTTCAGTATGCCTTCAATTTTGAATAAATCCCCAACAGTGTCACCAGCAAAGCACCCCCACACCATCACACTTCCTCCTCCATGGTTCATGGTGGGAACCAGGCATGTAGAGTCCATCCGTTCACCTTTTCTGCGTCGCACAAAGACGTGGTGGTTGTAACCAAAGATCTCAAATATGGACTCATCAGACCAAAGCACAGATTTCCACTGGTCTAATGTCCATTCCTTGTGTTCTTTAGCCCAAACAAGTCTCTTCTGCTTGGTGCCTGTCCTTAGCAGTGGTTTCCTAGCAGCTATTTTACCATGAAGGCCTGCTGCACAAAGTCTCCTCTTAACAGTTGTTGTAGAGATGTGTCTGCTGCTAGAACTCTGTGGGGCACTGACCTGGTCTCTAATCTGACCTGCTGTTAACCTGTGATTTTTGAGGCTGGTGACTCGGATAAACTTATCCTCAGAAGCAGAGGTGACTATTGGTCTTCCTTTCCTGGGGTGGTCCTCATGTCAGCCAGTTTCTTTGTAGCGCTTGATGGTTTTTGCCACTGCACTTGGGGACACTTTCAAAGTTTTCCCAATTTTTCGGACTGACAGACCTTCATTTCTTAAAGTAATAATGGCCACTCGTTTTTCTTTACTTAGCTGCTTTTTTCTTCCCATGATACAAATTCTAACAGTCTATTCAGTAGGACTATCAGCTGTGTATCCACCAGACTTCTGCACAACACAACTGATGGTCCCAACCCCATTTATAAGGCAAAAAATCCCACTTATTAAACCTGACAGGGCACACCTGTGAAGTGAAAACCATTCCCGGTGACTACCTCTTGAAGCTCATCAAGAGAATGCCAAAAGTGTGCAAAGCAGTCATCAAAGCAAAAGGTGGCTACTTTGAAGAACCTAGAATATAAGACATATTTTCAGTTGTTTCACGCTTTTTGGTTAAGTATATAGTTCCACATGTGTTAATTCATAGTTTTGATGCCTTCAGTGTGAATGTACAATTTTCATAGTCATGAAAATACAGAAAAATCTTTAAATGAGAAGGTGTGTCCAAACTTTTGGTCTGTACTGTATATATGTATATATATATATATATATATATATATATATATATACGTCACAAAAAACAGGCAGCACTCCATATTCTTCAAGATAATATGCAGGAATTTATTTAACCCACATCTCCGTGCAACGTTTCGGCTCTGAATGAGCCTTTCTCAAGCTTGAGAAAGGCTCATTCAGAGCTGAAACGTTGCACGGAGATGTGGGTTAAATAAATTCCTGCATATTATCTTGAAGAATATGGAGTGCTGCCTGTTTTTTGTGAAGTATATGGACTAAAAGCTACCAGTGGACAGGTTGTCTTGGGCTCTGCACCCGAAGATAAGTAAAAGTTTTGTGCTGTTCCATTTTTTATATTGATATATATATATATATATATATATATATATATATATATATATATACAGGTCCTTCTCAAAAAATTAGCATATAGTGTTAAATTTCATTATTTACCATAATGTAATGATTACAATTAAACTTTCATATATTATAGATTCATTATCCACCAACTGAAATTTGTCAGGTCTTTTATTGTTTTAATACTGATGATTTTGGCATACAACTCCTGATAACCCAAAAAACCTGTCTCAATAAATTAGCATATTTCACCCATCCAATCAAATAAAAGTGTTTTTTAATAACAAACAAAAAAAACATCAAATAATAATGTTCAGTTATGCACTCAATACTTGGTCGGGAATCCTTTGGCAGAAATGACTGCTTCAATGCGGCGTGGCATGGAGGCAATCAGCCTGTGACACTGCTGAGATGTTATGGAGGCCCAGGATGCTTCAATAGCGGCCTTAAGCTCATCCAGAGTGTTGGGTCTTGCGTCTCTCAACTTTCTCTTCACAATATCCCACAGATTCTCTATGGGGTTCAGGTCAAGAGAGTTGGCAGGCCAATTGAGCACAGTAATACCATGGTCAGTAAACCATTTACCAGTGGTTTTGGCACTGTGAGCAGGTGCCAGGTCGTGCTGAAAAATGAAATCTTCATCTCCATAAAGCATTTCAGCCGATGGAAGCATGAAGTGCTCCAAAATCTCCTGATAGCTAGCTGCATTGACCCTGCCCTTGATGAAACACAGTGGACCAACACCAGCAGCTGACATGGCACCCCACACCATCACTGACTGTGGGTACTTGACACTGGACTTCAGGCATTTTGGCATTTCCTTCTCCCCAGTCTTCCTCCAGACTCTGGCACCTTGATTTCCGAATGACATGCAAAATTTGCTTTCATCAGAAAAAAGTACTTGGGACCACTTAGGAATAGTCCAGTGCTGCTTCTCTGTAGCCCAGGTCAGGCGCCTCTGCCGCTGTTTATGGTTCAAAAGTGGCTTTACCTGGGAATGCGGCACCTGTAGCCCATTTCCTGCACACGCCTGTGCACGGTGGCTCTGGATGTTTCCACACCAGACTCAGTCCACTGCTTCCTCAGGTTCCCCAAGGTCTGGAATCGGTCCTTCTCCACAATCTTCCTCAGGGTCCGGTCTCCTCTTCTCGTTGTACAGCGTTTTCTGCCACATTGTTTCCTTCCAACAGACTTACCATTGAGGTGCCTTGATACAGCACTCTGGGAACAGCCTATTTGTTGAGAAATTTCTTTCTGGGTCTTACCCTCTTGCTTGAGGGTGTCAATGATGGCCTTCTTGACATCTGTCAGGTCGCTAGTCTTACCCATGATGGGGGTTTTGAGTAATGAACCAGGCAGGGAGTTTATAAAAGCCTCAGGTATATTTTGCATGTGTTTAGAGTTAATTAGTTGATTCAGAAGATTAGGGTAATAGGTCGTTTAGAGAACCTTTTCTTGATATGCTAATTTATTGAGACAGGTTTTTTGGGTTATCAGGAGTTGTATGCCAAAATCATCAGTATTAAAACAATAAAAGACCTGACAAATTTCAGTTGGTGGATAATGAATCTATAATATATGAAAGTTTAATTGTAATCATTACATTATGGTAAATAATGAAATTTAACACTATATGCTAATTTTTTGAGAAGGACCTGTATATCTAATATATAATTGCCTAGAATACTACTTCCTGCAATTTGTGCCAACTTCCGTGGCTTTGTCCGGAGCTAATGTCCGGAGCTAATGTCCGGAGCTAATGTCCGGAGATAAGTGACGTCAACAGTGTCCAGTGTCTGATTGGTTGCCGCCTGCTGCGAGCGACCAATCAGAAACGTGCCGTACTGTGACACACTCCGCCCGCCATTTTGGTGTGATTTTTGAATTTTTACCTCACAGCAAGTTTCTACTGCGTGGAGGCGGGCCCAGTGACGTTGCTCTTCAAGCTCCTGCCGAATTTCGTCAAAAAAATGATAATACCATTTACCAAAACTATATATATTTAGTTGTGAAGTGGTTCAGTGACATTTTCACACCAATTTTGAACTTTTGTTTGGTGTTTTCTCCATATACTGCCTATTACTTTTGTTCTTTCTTACTATTATTTATTAATTGTATTATTCTTACATTTGAATAAATAAAGTATATATGGATTCTAGACTCCCGATTCTTTAGAATCGGGCTGCCATCTAGTATATATATATATATATATATATATATATATATATATATATATACATATATATATATATAAAACAAAAAGAAAAAAGGTGAGCTGCACAGCTGCAGAATTCAAGGAGACGTTGAATGGAAACTTTCAGTGAGTGGTAATCCAATAGGTAAGCGGAGTTGCTCGCGTGAAAATGAGAGATCAAATCATGGTAAATCTTTGAACAAACGCGGCAGCACTCACCGGTCCTGTAGTCATAAGTTCCTTTATTCAGATATAGATAAACATCTTCACGGCTCGGGGGAAAAATTGCAGTGGGAGGAGACGACGACCGTTTTGTGCTTGAAACAGCGCTTCTATGGACCCGTAGAAGCGCTGTTTCAAGCGTGAAACGGCCGTCGTCTCCTCCTGCACACTCCTCTCACTGCCCTTTTCCCCCGAGCCGTGAGGATGTTTAGCTATATCTGAATAAAGGAACTTCTGACTACAGGACCGGTGAGTGCTGCCGCGTTTGTTCTATGATTTACCATATATATATATATATATATATATATATATATATATATATATATATATATTGCTGCTAATGAATCAGTAAAGCCACGGTTTTTCATTTTGATTTTTGGAGTGCTGCCTGTCTTTTTTTGATTTTCTACTTTGGAGGTTTGGACATCACCTTTACAGGTTTTATTGCACCCGTTTTTTTTGGTAGTGCTTCCAAATTTTCTTTAATTATTATATATATATATATATATATATATATATATATGTATTAAAATCACCGGTCCTGGGGCCGTAACTTCTTGTCCATCAGGGTCCGGTTTTCTCTCCTATCGTCAATCTTTGGCGCCATTGCCTCTGGCTAGACCGTAGGTGCTCAAAAGTGAAGATGGAACAGAAGACAAGAACTTGAGAGAGCCAGCGGAGTACTGAGCGGAGAACTTAAGGACAAAATTATGAGCAAAGTAATCATATTGTTTTCTTATTTTTTAACCCCTTCATTTATTATGTTCTGGGGTCTCAGAATACTGTATAATCGGCTATTAGCAGCAATTACACAAAGTATACGCAAATTGGATTATTTTACCAAATTTGAGTAAATCTGGATCATCAAATTACGGAAGATTCGCTCATCTCTAATGACATCATATCCTAATTTAAATGTTTATTGTCTCCCCATTTAAGCGTTTATATCTGACTGCTGACCACTTTCTCGCACTGGCCATAGGTATTGAATGATTGCAATAATCACAGATTTAGACTTTTGGGGTAGGCGAGGAAGGTCAAGGAAGCCTAATACTTTGGTAAAAAGTTTTAAAAAGTTATTTGGCCTCTTCCTTTCTTCTCTTCAACATCAGAACAAACCATCGGTATATCATCCAAAACATGTATTATTGTGGCTAGTTGAAGGAATTCCTCCTTAGAATAACATCTTCCATCTATATGGTTTTGCCATTCTTACTCACTTGGCAAAAAACTTTTATGAGTTGTGGGTTGAGCCCTTGATTGGCGCAATGTTGACATCTACCGTTTTATAATTTTCTTCTTATAATGTTTTTGTACTTTAGAACAACATGATAAAACAGGTGAGTCACTGCGCCAGGGTTATCAGCCTGGGTTTCTTTCAGATCTCCTGTAATCACTCAGTTTCTCAGCAACTGTGGATGGCAGAAGTATGCACCAGCAAGTGCTTGATTTCCCTGCAGTGCCACCACAGGACAAATTAAGTATTACATAGTGGAATTTGTGCTGTCTGTTTGTCATCTCCTTCCACAGTCATTTTTCCAGCTTCCAAAAATGCTTCTAATATACCATATTTTTCGGACTACAAGATGTACTGGACCATAAGATGCACCCCAAATTTTCAGAAGGAAAAAAAATAATGTGTCAAAAGAGGGGTCCGTCTTACAGCCCTAATTCAACTTACCAGGGAAGGGATCAGCGCAGGTGGAGGAGTGGTCACAGAAGTTGTTTGGTGGTCCAGGGTGCTGCAGTGGCCTCTGTGAAATCCCATCCCAGGCTGGTGCAGCAGTGGTGCTCTGTGTTGCGGCAGTGCTCTGTGCAGTGGTGGTGCTTTGAAGGGTGACTGGGCTCTATGGGTTGGCTGGGCTCTGAGGGGTGGCTGGGCTCTGTGGAGTGGCTTTGTTCTGAGGGGTGGCACAGCTCTTTGGGACGGCGGGGCTCTGTGGGGTGGTGGGGCGGCGGGGCTCTTTGGTGTGGTGGTGGTAGGGCTCCGCCGGCATTTTGTCGAAGCCCCCACAGCTCTGTTGCTGTGATGTGGTGGCTCCGGCAAAATAGCCACCATGGGCAGTGCATGCTCAGATTCAGATCTTGGCAACAAGATCTGAATTTGAGCATGCACCGCCCCTGCGGCCATTTTGCCAGAGGCCACCGCATCACAGCAACGGATGTGCAGGGGGCCTCCAGGCTTTGACAAAATGCCAGCGGAGCCCCGCCACTGTCACAGAGCCCCGCCACCATCACCACACCACAGAGCACCGCCACAGCCACACCAGCCTGGGAAGGAAGGCTGCATCAAGACCGCCGTCAAAGGCACTGCAGCCACAACATTTGTAAGTATATTCGTACCATAAGACGCACCCCCATTTGTGGGAAAAAGTGCGTCTTATGGTCCAGAAAATACGGAAGCACAATTTGGAAATTGAGATTTTGCACAATGATGTTAGTTTGTGTGACTGAAAAATTGTGTGTGTAATTGTACATTTTCCCTAATGTGTCCGTGTTTGGTGTTGTTTAATAGAGATGAGTGAATCATCTGAAATTTGTGGGCAGATTAGCTGGATTCGGGTGGCAGACTCAAAACAGTCTGAATCGAGAATGGATCGATTTCCATCAAAATACGTGTATTGGGCCCTGAGGCCTCTCCGGATAAACATGGGGGAATAAAAAATATTAAAAAACACCTTATGCTCATTTGAGATGACCATTACCTGACTTCTTACACCACTTCTGCCCTTGTACCTCCGAGCAGGTTCATTTCTTCTGCATTAAGACCTTTGGTTGCCCTTATACTGTCATGTGGGGCGATGCATGTCATTAGTGTCAATTACATACGTCTCCCATTTGGCCAAATGTTGCTCGGTCTGACATTGATTCCATATATTAGATACGATCCATAGATCTCATAAAGGAAGGAATTGTAAGAAGTGAATTTGATACATTTAGTCAGTTTCGACCTTCTTCTGAACTAAACCTGGAAGACAACGACTGTATTTACGTCTTGAGTTTTGCTCTTTGCTGACATGTGCTTGTTATGTGAACCACCACCCCCTGTAAGAAACACAAAATTAGCACCTGTTTGGTCAACTTAACCTTCAGTTTAACAGGACAAACATTCTTCCAATTTACGTGCTCAATGACAGTGCCATAAAGCATGCAGACAGAATGTCTTGCCTGTCACTGATCTATTTACAGGCTGAAACAGAAAATGGACCCTACACCGCCTTTCAGTATTTCAGTAAGATAATCTGTTTTATGACCATCATTTCGCCATTCAATGTTATAACACATAACAATATACTTAACGTATATTGTGCGCGGCCAAACTGCTCATAATATCCATATGTGTAATACAAACATAGACCGATAACTACAAGTGTAGTCCTGATCGTCTAACTGATGTCCATGCATTCAAATGGCGGCTCTTCTGCATAGATTTTTCTTACGGGTGGATAGATAGGGCTATAATGTTGAAAATACAAATGAGGTTTTTGGGGGAGATGATGGAGGCATGTAGTGAACACATGGTGGCCATCTAGTATGGGGTCATCCATGAAGGAAAGCACCACAGCTGATGAGATGTCACGAGATGCCGAGCTCAGTCATTGGCTGCAGCGGTGATACGCACCGTAAGTCATGACGTCACCAATGCAGCAAGTAAGCACAACCTGGAGCAGAGATGAAAAGGCAGTTTTGTTTGTTTTTTCCTGAAATCTTTTTTGTAGACTTTTTGATTGAAAAGTACCTAGTTTAGAGCATATTCCATCAGGAGCCGAGGTAAAGAAATCATATTCGCTCATTTGTTTTACACCACCGATTATAATAAATGCTCAAAAAACTCATCGTCTGACTAGCAAAGTGGGTTTCCCATAAACATTAGGAAGAGTTTTTGAGGAGGATTTTGGAACGGATCCACTCGTAAAAACTCATGAACTCCTGAAAAAATGGGTATACAGTGCTAGTAATGAATGTCCAGACTACTAGTAGCCAAAGCAACATAATAATATAGTGCCTAAGGCTACTAACAAAACAGCGGTTGCATCCGTGCAGTGATTGATCATGATTTTACTGCCGATGGTGCAGGTGAAGATAGGTTGGGAAGCAATATCCCCATCAATACACCAGACTTATACACTACGGCCATGACACATTGGAGTGCTTTTATGTACTCCTGAATTTTTTGAGCAAATGTTTGAAGAGGAACGTGAGTTTTTGTTTGCAGTAAAAAGAAAAGTCATCGAATTGTCAAAGTGGACCTTTTGCCAAATTCAACTGTACACACAATGCAATAGTGGATGCAGAACAGAATAAAACATATTTGTTTTGTTTTTTTGTTTTTTTTATTTTGCCTGTCCGTTGCGCAAATAATAGCGATCGAACTATTTGGCACCTAATGAGTTAACTTTTCTTAAGTCCAAGTGAGTGTTTATCAGATAGCTTTCACTGGGGGAGGGAAGTGCACTTCTCCCTGTGTGAGTTGCTATCTGATAACACCCACAAACCTTAAAGGCCCCTTCACATTAAGCGACGCTGCAGCGATACCGACAACGATCCGGATCGCTGCAGCGTCGCTGTTTGGTCGCTGGAGAGCTGTCACACAGACCGCTCTCCAGCGACCAACGATGCCGGTAACCAGGGTAAACATCGGGTAACTAAGCGCAGGGCCGCGCTTAGTAACCCGATGTTTACCCTGGTTACCATCCTAAAAGTAAAAAAAACAAACAGTACATACTTACCTAACGCTGTCTGTCCCCGGCGCTCTGCTTCTCTGCACTCCTCCTGTACTGTCTGTGTGAGCACAGCAGCCGGAAAGCAGAGCGGTGACGTCACCGCTCTGCTTTCCGGCTGACTGACGCTCACAGCCAGTGCAGGAGGAGTGCAGAGCACAGCGCCGGGGGACAGACAGCGGTAGGTAAGTATGTACTGTTTGTTTTTTTACTTTTAGGATGGTAACCAGGGTAAACATCGGGTTACTAAGTGCGGCCCTGCGCTTAGTTACCCGATGTTTACCCTGGTTACCAGTGAAGACATCGCTGGATCGGTGTCACACACGCCGATCCAGCGATGTCCACGGGAGATCCAGCGACAAAATAAAGTTCTGGACTTTGTTCAGCGACCAACGATCTCCCAGCAGGGGCCTGATCGTTGGTCGCTGTCACACATAACGATTTCATTAACGATATCGTTGCTACGTCACAAAATGCAACGATATCGTTAACAATATCGTTATGTGTGAAGGTACCTTTAGTCATTAGTTGCCAAATACTTTGATTGCTAACATCCCCGCAAAGGAGAGATGAAATTAAAAAATAACAAAAATGTTTTATTACGCTCTGCAGCTGCATTTACACCCTGTGTCCAGTTCAACATGGAAAATTTAGTGAAATATTCTTTTTAAAAGCAAAAAGGAGTGTTTTAATATTGTGCAAACTTCATGAACCATGTGTTAGGTGTCGAGTTCCCGCTTCTGCACAAGGGGAATCTCGAGCCATCTCCACTGCGGTCTCCCTTTCTTATCCAGCCGCAGTGGAGTCTGCTCAGCAGAGACGTCGGTCCCAGCATCTTGCTCAGTCTCACTCTGTACAAAGAGTTACTGCTGCTTTTCCTGCTTCTGCCATTGAAGTCAGTGTTGGGCAGCGGCGAGTAGATGCTTTTGGGGCTAAGTCCTGCTTTTCTCTTTCTGAGCATGCCCAGGGCAAGATCTCCCATTGGAGATCGAGGGTCACATGCTCAGGTACTGCAGCACATCCCATTGGTCCTCCAGGAAGGTTCTGAAAGGGCAAAACTTTGGTAGCAACTTCCCATTGGTCCTTTATTGGAAGGTCCTGAACGTGCTGCAACTATATAAGCTGCGCATGACCGCACGGCCATGCGCTAGTGTACATTTGTAAATGTGTGTGTGTTGTGAGTGAAAGTCGCTCTTTAAATAACCCTCCCTATTGGATGACTGTTCGCGGAAGGTGTATGTTTGCTATCTAGCGCCCGACTTAGCCATCAGCACGTAAACACACAATACAGCGTCTTATTGCTGTGACCGCCAGTGCGGCGCCTTGTGCTTTCACAGCGCTTTCCTGGCCCAAGCCTGGGTGGTTAGTGGCGTTCGCCAGTGCGGCACTGCATGCAATCTCGTGCTTCTATTGCTGTCACTCTGACACCTCAGTAGCGGTGTCGAGCGCATGAGGTCTATGTACTCAAATCCTGTGTCTTGGGATTGAGTTCTGAGACTCGTTGCTTGCGCTCTTGGTGCGGTACCACGGCCCTGTGACGTAACAGGGTTCGTTTCCTTCACACAGGGTGAGGTTAGCCCATGTGTGTATTCACTTTGTACCGCCATATAGTCCGTCATTACTTGGCAGCAGGTTCCATCTCTGCACGGTGGACCCCGGGCTGCGAACGCACCATACTCTATCTGTCTTATTATTTGGTGCGTTCCGCTAGCCCTAACATTACACTAGCGCCAGGGTCTGGCTAGTAATGACGGACAAACAGCAATCCTTGCGGTATATCCAGCAGCTGGAGGGTAGGTTGGCGGCTCTCGAGAGCTCAACCTCAGCTGTGGATGTTACCGCAGTTGCTGTACAGGCTGCTAGTGTGGCTGCAGCAACCTTGTCCATTGCCACCCCTGTTCCGACATTATCTCGCCTCCCGCTGCCAGAAAAATTTTCTGGTGATAGCAAATTTTGTAGGGGATTCGTGAGTCAGTGCTCTATTCACCTCGAGCTCCTGGCTGCACGCTTTCCCACAGAGCGGGCTAAGGTGGGATTTATAGTGTATCTCTTGTCGGACAGGGCGTTGGAATGGGCTACGCCGCTGTGGGAGCGTGGCGATCATGTGGTGCAGAGTGCTCCGCTGTTCCTGAGCACTCTGAAACAGGTCTTTTTAGGACCTCAAGTCACCCATGATACTGCGCTCCAACTGCTGGCATTAACTCAGGGTGAGTCCTTGGTCAGTCATTTTGCCGTCCAATTCCGCACTTTAGCTTCTGAGCTGGACTGGTCGGATAAAGCCCTTATCCCCATATTTTGGAGGGGCCTGGCTGATCACGTTAAGGACGCTCTGGCCACTAGGGAGATTCCTGCCACACTGGAGGAGTTAATAACTGTCTCCACTCGAATTGACCTCCGTTTTAACGAGCGGAGGTTAGAGCGAGCCCAGTGTAGGCAGAGGTTTCGGCTGGCTCCTACCTTCGCCAAACCTCTGGAATCTCCGGTCCTGGTTCCTGAGTCACATGAGGCCATGGAAGTGTCACAAGCGGGATCTAAGTCCCGGACCGCTTGTGCACTCAAGGTCTGTCATGTTTGCCAGCAGTCAGGACATCTAGCCATCAGATGTCCTCAGCGGTCGAGGAAACGTCAGCGTCTAGTGGAAGTAGGTGGAGATACACTAGACACGGCGACGTTTGCCTCTAAATTTTCCTTTAAGGGGACAATTATTATAGGCTCATTCTCCCACTCGGTAGAGCTCTGCGTGGATTCTGGGGCGGAGGGCAATTTTATGTCTTCTGCCTTTGCCCAACGTCACGCAATACCCCTGTTTATGCTAGCTCAACCAGTAACGGTACGAGTGGTGAATGGGTCGACACTGCCCTCACAGATAACACACCAGACCATCCCTTTTACTCTGTCCATGTCGCCATCTCATCAGGAGATTATATCTCTGCTCGTCATTCCTGAGGGAATTGATGAGGTCCTGTTGGGAATACCTTGGCTACGGTACCACTCTCCTCATATCGAGTGGTCCTCAGGCAGAATTCTGGGATGGGGCGAATCTTGTGGGGGTAGGTGTCACCGAGAGTGCGTTCAGGTTGCTACTACGGAGGTATCCGCAGATCTATCCTCTCTCCCCAAGCAATATTGGTCTTATGCAGACGTGTTCTCCAAAAAGGCGGCGGAGACCCTTCCGCCCCATCGCCCCTATGACTGTCCTATTGATCTCTTGCCTGGTGCTGAGCCTCCCCGGGGTTGAGTCTATCCGTTATCTCTCCCGGAGACAGAGGCAATGTCACAGTACATCCAGGAAAATCTGGCAAGAGGATTCATTAGGAAGTCAGTGTCACCTGCTGGGGCAGGGTTCTTCTTCGTGCAGAAGAAGAATGGGGAATTGCGTCCATGCATAGACTACAGGGGTCTTAACGCCATCACCGTTAAGAATAAGTATCCTTTGCCCTTGATATCTGAGCTCTTCGATAGGCTTCGGGGAGCAAGGGTATTTACTAAATTAGATCTGCGGGGTGCTTACAACCTGATTCGCATCCGTGAGGGGGACGAATGGAAGACGGCTTTTAACACCAGGGATGGGCACTATGAATATCTGGTGATGCCCTTCGGGCTCTGTAATGCCCCAGCCGTTTTCCAAGACTTTGTGAACGACATCTTCTGGGATATGCTTTCCACCTCGGTCGTAGTCTATCTGGATGATATTCTCATCTACTCTCCAGATATTGACTCCCACCGGAGAGATGTTTGCAAAGTCTTCGACCTCCTACGGGCAAACTCCCTCTATGCCAAGTTGGAGAAGTGTATGTTCGAGCAGGAGTCCTTACCTTTCCTATGCTACATCATCTCTGCCCAGGGATTGGCTATGGATCCTGCCAAACTACAGGCTGTGATGGACTGGCAGGAACCCCATTCTCTTAAAGCGGTGCAGCGCTTTATGGGGTTCATTAATTATTATCGCCAGTTCATTCCGCACTTCTCAACTTTGGTAGCTCCCTTGGTTGCCCTCACCAAGAAGGGGGCAAATCCCAAATTGTGGTCTGAGGAGGTCTCCAAGGCCTTTAACTCCATAAAGTCACACTTCGCTAGCGCTCCCATCCTACATCGCCCCGATGTTGATAAGCCATTTATCATGGAGGTGGATGCCTCTTCTGTTGGTGCTGGAGCAGTCCTCTTCCAAAAGGATGCTCAAGGTCGGAAGCATCCTTGCTTCTTCTTTTCTAAGACCTTCTCACCAGCAGAGAGGAATTATTCCATCGGGGACAGGGAGTTTCTAGCCATGAAGTTGGCTTTCTTGGAGTGGAGACATCTCTTGGAGGGAGCACGTTTTCCCTTCCAAGTCTTCACAGACCATAAAAATTTGGTGTACCTGCAGACAGCCCAGCGGTTGAATTCTCGCCAGGCCAGATGGTCCTTATTCTTCTCCCGGTTTCATTTCACCCTCCATTTTCTTTCTGGGGAGAAGAACATTCGGGCCGACGCTCTCTCTCGCTCCGTTGTGTCATCTGCGGAGGAGGAAGAGGAGCCTCGGCTTATTGTCCCCACCGAGAGCTTGAGAACTGTGGCCCCGGTTTCGCTAGAGTCTGTGCCTCTGGGCAAGACTTTTGTACCATCCAGTTTGCGACCGGAGGTTCTCTCTTGGGCACACTCGTCCAGGGTGGGTGGACATTTTGGTTCCAAAAGGACATCTGAGTTACTGGCGAGGACATACTGGTGGCCGCATATGGCTCGTGATGTCGCAGAATATGTTCGGGCGTGTGTCTCTTGCGCCAAGAACAAGTCCCCTCGGCAACGGCCAGCTGGTTTGCTTTACCCTCTGCCGGTGGCGGACAGGCCCTGGGAGATGGTCAGGATGGACTTTGTGGTGGGCTTACCCAAGTCTCGTAACTGCACCATTATCTGGGTGATCACCGACCATTTTTCCAAAATGGTGCACTTGGTGCCTCTTCCACGGCTACCTTCTGCACGGGCGTTGGCTGTCTTGTTCATCAAACATATCTTTCGCCTACACGGTATGCCAGACAAAATTGTTAGTGACCGGGGTCCCCAGTTTGCGTCTCGATTCTGGAGAGAGCTTTGTCGTCTACTCAGTATTGAGTTGAATCTCTCTTCGGCATATCATCCCGAGACGAATGGGTTGGTAGAGAGGGCCAACCAGACCTTGGTCACAAATTTACAACATTTTGTTTCTGCCAGGCAGGATGACTGGGCATCCTTGCTACCGTGGGCAGAGTTTGCGCTTAACAACGCCGTAGCCGACTCCACCGGTCAGACTCCATTCCTCCTAAATTACGGCCAGCATCCGCGTGTCCCTGTGCCCATGCCTGTGTCTTCTGCTGACTCCAGGGTGGCAGACTGGGCTGTGGAGGCACGGGACATTTGGGACCGCACTCAGGATGCCATTCGGGCCTCCAAGGAGAGAATGAGGTCCTCCGCCGATGCTCATCGGCGTCCCGCTCCGACCTTTGCTCCTGGCGACTTAGTGTGGCTCTCCGCTTGTAACAAAAGGCTGCGTGTTGAGTCCACTAAGTTTGCACCTCGCTACTTGGGTCCCTTCAAGGTCCTTGAACAGGTTAACCCTGTGGTCTACCGTCTGGCCCTTCCTCCACGCTTGGGTATCACCGACACCTTTCATGTGTCCCTCTTGAAACCCGTATACATGTCCCGGTTTTCCGAGTCATCTGCCGGGACATCGGGTTCGTCTACGGACGATTACGAGGTGAACGCTATTTTGGGGTGCAAGGTGGTACGTGGCAAAAAGTTCTATCTGGTGGATTGGAAGGGTTATGGCCCAGAGGACAGGTCCTGGGAGCCTGCTGAAAACATTCGGGCCCCACAGCTCATTGCTGCCTTCGAACGTAGCGAGGCCGAAAGAGGGGGGGTCCTAGGAGGGGGGGTAATGTTAGGTGTCGAGTTCCCGCTTCTGCACAAGGGGAATCTCGAGCCATCTCCGCTGCGGTCTCCCTTTCTTATCCAGCCGCAGTGGAGTCTGCTCAGCAGAGACGTCGGTCCCAGCGTCTTGCTCAGTCTCACTCTGTACAAAGAGTTACTGCTGCTTTTCCTGCTTCTGCCATTGAAGTCAGTGTTGGGCAGCGGCGAGTAGATGCTTTTGGGGCTAAGTCCTGCTTTTCTCTTTCTGAGCATGCCCAGGGCAAGATCTCCCATTGGAGATCGAGGGTCACATGCTCAGGTACTGCAGCACATCCCATTGGTCCTCCAGGAAGGTTCTGAAAGGGCAAAACTTTGGTAGCAGCTTCCCATTGGTCCTTTATTGGAAGGTCCTGAACGTGCTGCAACTATATAAGCTGCGCATGACCGCACGGCCATGCGCTAGTGTACATTTGTAAATGTGTGTGTGTTGTGAGTGAAAGTCGCTCTTTAAATAACCCTCCCTATTGGATGACTGTTCGCGGAAGGTGTATGTTTGCTATCTAGCGCCCGACTTAGCCATCAGCACGTAAACACACAATACAGCGTCTTATTGCTGTGACCGCCAGTGCGGCGCCTTGTGCTTTCACAGCGCTTTCCTGACCCAAGCCTGGGTGGTTAGTGGCGTTCGCCAGTGCGGCACTGCATGCCCTCTCGTGCTTCTATTGCTGTCACTCTGACACCTCAGTAGCGGTGTCGAGCGCATGAGGTCTATGTACTCAAATCCTGTGTCTTGGGATTGAGTTCTGAGACTCGTTGCTTGCGCTCTTGGTGCGGTACCACGGCCCTGTGACGTAACAGGGTTCGCTTCCTTCACACAGGGTGAGGTTAGCCCATGTGTGTATTCACTTTGTACCGCCATATAGTCCGTCATTACTTGGCAGCAGGTTCCATCTCTGCACGGTGGACCCCGGGCTGCGAACGCACCATACTCTATCTGTCTTATTATTTGGTGCGTTCCGCTAGCCCTAACACCATGTGTGCCAATTTGAAGAATTTGTCGCCCAAAAAAAATAAAAAGTGACTTTAAAAAAAAAATTAAAATCATTAATCAGGCCCTTAGTTCTTATAAATGCCACACGAGGGCAGCTAGGAAAGGTAATTCTGAACCAGCTCCTAGGAGTAGGATTCACGCAACCTGAGCAATCACATTGTATAAACTCTGTATAAATGTCCTTGAAATTGTTGTAATTCCTCAAAAATGCCGGATTCTAGCTGCCTGTGTCATTGTAATAGATTTGCATAAATGCAGAAAAGAAAGCATAAAAAATGTAATGATAAAGTAAAAAATGCACAAAGGACGAATGGTAGTCTCATCTGGGAATGGAGATTTTTTGGATAATTGTTTAGTATCAACAGTCTGAGATCAGTGACGAGCTTTACCAGATCAGTTCTGGGGAAGTATCAACCTTCAGGAAGGAACAACCATTTTTAGTTTTTGACAATACATTTTTTTTTTATTTCTTGGATCGTTGATGTGAACTTTGCAACTTTTCTGGGTTGAATTTCTTTTTTTATCATTTTTATGGACAGAATTTTCCCACTTTGCTAGAATTCTTCTTCATTTAAATGGTCTAAAACACTAATCCAATAGAGAGAGAGAGAACAGTGGAAAGGAGACATATGGGCCATGAAATTCTCCTCTGGGAAAAGCCTTTATGTCTCCTTATGCACTCTCCACAATGACAAACAGTCGCCCTTGGGTCCCTAGTTAAAGGCCTCTCACCTAGCTAATTCCGATCTCCTGCACTGAAGAGAGGCAAACACCTCGAAACACGTCTGCAAATGGAATTCATGGTTTCAATTCTTATACTAAGTCATGTGGCCAGAGTCGTTAAAGTGCTGATATTGACAATTAGGATTGCTACATCCAATAGATTGCACTAGAAATTAAATTCTCTTTCTCTCCGAATAATCTATTTGCAAAAAAATCATATATTGTTAGACTTTTTATTAATTTTTACCATTACTGGTACCATTAGTCTCATTATATTTTCATATCATTTTCCTTATTTTAAGGTAAAGTGGTCAAAGGTAGCATTGAAAGCCATACGCCAATCTATTTAGGGGGACAGTTGCCTTTATATTTATTTTTTATTACATTTCCATTTTTTTACTGGTATTTTATTTTTGGCTTTTACCTTCAAGGTCAAAAATATTATTGAAGGACTTCATTAATGACGAAACACTATATAAAACTGCATATTACCAGTAGAGATGAGCGGATTGGTTTGCAGGGAATCAAGTTGCTGTCGAATTTCTTAAAATTTGCTGTTCTCAAAAAAACACTTGCCTATTCCCATTCCCGACAAATATCCTTTTTTGCGTGGCCAAGCAAGCCTCTCTATAATGCACTGCAGCTATGAAATTTTACGGATTATCACAACTTGTACAGTGGTGGTCAGTACTGGGGTCAACACAGATCAGTGGTTTCCTGTGCAGCACAGTTTGTAGGAGTGAGTCATTTTCCATGTTCAAAGTTAATGGATAAGTCTCTTCTTCTTCTATAGAGTGTAAGCTCTTATGGTTTGTGTGGTCCTCTCTCTCCTGTAGAGTGTAAGCTCTTATGGTCAGCGGGGTCCTCTCTCCTGTAGAGTGTAAGCTCTTATGGTCAGCAGTGTCCTCTCTCTCTCCTGTAGAGTGTAAGCTCTTATGGTTAGTGAGGTCCTCTCTCCTGTAGAGCGTAAGCTCTTATGGTCAGCGGGGTCCTCTCTCTCCCGTAGAGTGTAAGCTCTTATGGTCAGTGGGGTGCTCTCTCCTGTAGAGTGTAAGCTCTTATGGTCAGTGGGGTCCTCTCTCTCCTGTAGAGTGTAAGCTCTTATAGTCAGTGGGGTCCTCTCTCTCCTGTAGAGTGTAAGCTCTTGTGGTCAGTGGGGTCCTCTCTCTCCTGTAGAGTGTAAGCTCTTATGGTCAGTGGGGTCCTCTCTCTCTCCTGTAGAGTGTAAGCTCTTATGGTCAGTGGGGTCCTCACTCTCCTGTAGAGTATAAGCTCTTATGGTCAGCGGGGTCCTCTCTCTCCTGTAGAGTGTAAGCTCTTATGGTCAGCGAGGTCCTCTCTCTCCTGTAGAGTGTAAGCTCTTATGGTCAGCAGGGTCCTCTCTCTTCTGTAGAGTGTAAGCTCTTATGGTCAGCAGGGTCCTCTCTCTCTCCTGTAGAGTGTAAGCTCTTATGGTCAGCGGGGTCCTCTCTCTCCTGTAGAGTGTAAGCTCTTATGGTCAGCAGGGTCCTCTCTCTTCTGTAGAGTGTAAGCTCTTATGGTCAGTGGGGTCCTCTCTCTCTCCTGTAGAGTGTAAGCTCTTATGGTCAGCAGGGTCCTCTCTCTCTCCTGTAGAGTGTAAGCTCTTATGGTCAGCAGGGTCCTCTCTCTCTCCTGTAGAGTGTAAGCTCTTATGGTCAGCAGGGTCCCCTCTCTCCTGTAGAGTGTAAGCTCTTATGGTCACTCATTGTTGAATCTCCTCGTGTACCTGCATCGCTACTTATTGTGACTCGCATGTGATGAAGGACAGAGCTTCATTATGGATTATTGAATCATTATTTAACCATGAGACTACTTGTGACTCGGGGAATTTCATCCTAAAAGGAAGACTGGTCGCAAGATTCCTTGAAGATCAACGCTTGGTTGAGCTGTCGAATGAGAGTTGTTCCATCTAAAGCTGTAAATTTGCAGCTACAAACTATTGTGTGTTAATAGATGTGAAATAATATACAGTTGTGTTTAAAAGTTTACATACCCTGTCAGAATTTTTGCTTTCTTTGTCTTGTTTTCAGAGAATATGAATGATAACACCAAAACTTTTCCTGCACTCATGGTTAGTGGTTGGGTGAAGCCATTTATTGTCAAACTACTGTGTTTTCCTCTTTTTAAATCATAATGACAACCCAAAACATCCAAATGACCCTGATCAAAAGTTCACATACTCTTGTGATTTTGGCATGATAACATGCACAGAAGTTGACACAAATGGGTGTGAACAGCTACTAAAGGTAACATCCTCACCTGTGACCTGTTTGCTTGTAATCAGTGTGTGTGCATAAAAGCTGAGTGAGTTTCGGTGATCCAGACAGACTCTTGCATCTTTCATCCAGCCACTAACATTTCTGGATTATGAGTCATGAGGAAAGCAAAAGAATTGTCAACAGATATACGGGAAAAGGTAGTTGAACTGTGTAAAAAAGGAAAGGGATACAAAAGGATATCCAAGGAATTGATAATGCCAGTCAGCAGGGTTAAAACTGTGATTAACAAATGAAAAATCAGGGGCTCTGTAAAGACAAAACCACGATCAGGTAGACCAGCAAAATTGTCATCCACAACTTCCAGGAAAATTGTTTGGTATGCAAAGAAAAACCCACAAATAACATCAGCTGAAATACAGGACTCTGAAAACTAGCGGTGTGTCTGATTCAAGATGCACAGTAAGTAGGAACTTGAAGAAAAATTAGCTGAATGGTCAAGTCGCCAGAAGAAAGCCATTACTGCGCAAATGCCACAAAGTATGTTGCCTACAATACACAAAACAGCACAGAGACAAGCCTCAAAACTTCTGGAGCAAGGTAATTTGGAGTGATGAGACCAAAATTGAACTTTTTGGCCGCAACCATAAGCGTTACATTTGGAGGTCAACAAGGCCTATGATGAAAGGAACACCATTCCTACTGTAAAGCACAGAGGTGGATCGCTGATGTTTATGGGATGTGTGAGCTACAAAAGCACAGGAAACTTGGTCAAAGTTGAAGAAAAGATGAATACAGCACGTTATCAGCAAATACTGGAGGCAAATTTACATTCATCAGCCTGGAAGCTGTGCATGGGACGTACTTGGACATTCCAACATGACAACGATCCAAAACACAAGGCCAAGTCAGCTTGTCATTGGCTACTGCCGAACAATCTGAAGGTTCTGGAGTGGCCATCTCAGTCTCCTGACCTCAATATCATTGAGCCACTCTGGGGAGATCTCAAGCACGCAGTTCATATTAGAAAGCCCAGAAATTTACAGGAACTGGAGGCTTTTGCTAAGAAGAGTGGGCAGCTTTACCATCTGAGAAAATAAAGAACCTCATCCGCAACTACCACAAAAGTCTTCAAGCTGTCATTGATGTTAGAGGGGGCAATACACAGTATTAAGAAATGGGATATGTGAACTTTTGATCAGGGTCATTTGGATGTTTTGGGTTGTCATTATGATTTAAGAAGAGAAAACACAGTAGTTTGACAATAAATGGCTTCACCCAACCACTAACCATGAGTGGAGAAAAAGTTTTGGTGTTATCATTCATATTCTCTGAAAAAATCCAAAGAAAGCAAAAATTCTCCTGTAGTCTTTTGAGCACAACTGTATCACAAACTAGGTATTAAATGGTTTTTCCATGAACAAAATTTAATTTTAATCAATAGATCTTGGAATAATAATAATGTCCACAATTGGATGTCAGCAGGATTGTGCTCAGTAACCTACACACTGTCAGGTCGGCGTCATTATACTGATTACAATGACACCTTTGTTGATGAAATCCGTCTTGTGGTTGTTGTTTAATCTTTATTTTCTGTTTCGAGTTAATGATATGCTCGTGCTCTGGGGTGGTCCTGTGGGGGGTCTTCACGTGGTGCTCTGCTTTGGGTATTCATCTGTATGGCTTCTGACAGGTCAGTGATCCTTCAGTGACTTGCCCCCTAGTTTACAATGGAAGATGAACAGAAGGCTGGAACAACAGAAGACCTGAAGAACAGAGGACCAGGGAGTCGTGGCATTGGCGTAGATGGTTCAAGAACAGACAAGCAAAGGGGACCCAAAAGAATCAAGAAAAATGTCTGCCATCCGGTCAACATTTTTTCAGGATTTGACCAACTTTAATCACCACAATTTGTGCTTTGGTCAAAATCCAAATTTTGGGCAAAATTCATAGGGAAATCGATTGATAATCTTTTGGCTCATCTCTAGTTACGAGTCAGTATTTTCACTTATTTCACATTAGCTTTCCTAATGTTGTGTTAAACAATCTCTCTGATTGTTCCTTGACAAGTTCTCCCGATTAGGATATATTTTCTTATGTCAACCAAGATGAGAACAGTGAAGACTTCAGACTCCGATCACAGGCAGTTTGTTGAATAAATCTGTTTTCTTTTCTTCAAACGACTAATGCAAATCCAGATAAGATTGATTCCAAAAAGGTGAATACAGTTAAGTGAATGATCCATGTAGAGTGAGCCTGGAATGTTTGGCTCTAGAAACACATGATACTATCTTAATGTGTGACATACTGCAAAAGTTTATATTACATTCGCTTTAAAGGAGATCAGTCTTAAGTGTTTAAAATGCAAAATGTCAAATATATGTATCTCCTACATCTTCGAAGTTTCCCCCAGTCCAAATGCTTAGTAAAGCTTGATGAATTGGGGTGGGAAAAGCACATAGAGAAGGGGGGAAGAGGCATCAACTTATGACCTGACTTGATTGTATGTTTCAAAAACTTGTTATTTATATCAAAAAGACTGATCCGTATAGAAAATGTGCAATTTCAGAAACAATAGTTCATTTGGAATAATGAACTCTAAAAAATGTAATAATATAAAACTCATTTATCCAAAAAGCTGTTGTTGGGGTTCGTTTTTTGCCTATATCAATCAGCTTTCATTAATTTAAGCCATTTTGGTAAAATAAAAGCTGCGCTGTGATTGGTTGATATAGGCCACAAAGACAGTTTTAATGTAAGACAGTCTTGAATGACGTCCTAATGTTTCATTTGACGTTGCCAACAGATTGGACAATTTATCTCCATTTTACCTGTGTTTAGTGGCATAGCATGGGTTGCCAGCACCAGAGGCAAATCACCACCTATCCATGGAATTTATGAGCGCTCCTTCAGTGTCCCATTAAAATATCATGACGCTCTATGAGGCCACCTTCCAAAAGTAGTAATGCCACCTTTATTTTTGCTCCAGCCCCTCTCAAAAAAGAAATAAATAAAGCTTGTACCCACCTTAACTGTGCTCCTGAGTCTTCTCCTCTGCACAGAGCATGAGGCGGCATAGAATTTCCAATGCAATGATGTCATGGTGTCATCTGTGGCGGAATGCTGACATCTTGTAGTATCCCGCAACCTACCCAACAAAGAGTGGTGGAACAAGGAGCCTATGTCTATGTCTAACTTTGTTGACATCATGTTAATGACTACACGGCTCAATCAGAAGTTCGGCGCACCCAGCCAGAAGTCTTTGAAATTTTAAACCCCTAAGAGTTTTACTCTTTTGTTTCTCCTACCCCTATCATTGCCTACGATCCAAAATATACTCGGACAACAGTGTTACACCATAAACAATACCAAGGCACCAATAAAGTACTCAGTGCAGAGCTATAGGGAAGCTTTACTCACCCATGGCTAAGGCTTAGTTTTTATTAATCTAGTCTTGTATTTCAAAACCATGGCCAAGGAAATGTGGCAATCAACAGTGGAACAACATGCCTTCATGGTAGCATCTCTCTAGCTTTGTCCCTATATATTTACTTTTTTTCCCCATTGTAAATAGGAAGTGAAAAGATGAGGATTTCAACAGCAGGATAACAGTAATCTATTATCCAAAAATGCATCTTTAGTCCAACCCCCAAGGACAAAGTATAAAACCTTCTTTATTGAATATTGAGTAAAAACAAGTTGTAACAAAGTAACATTCTAAATAAAATAAGGTATGGAGCCGACACGTTATAAAGTATGAATCCAACGCCTTTCAGATGGCTTATCCACTCTCAATCATAGCATCATTACCTTTGGAAACAGGTAATCAAAATAAAAATACTTCACTGGTAGGATGATGGTAATCTATTGATTACTTTGACTTGAAGAGATGTGGTTCTGAAAACAGCCCATTTAAAGAGAACGTGTCATTTATATACATGTCACAACTACATTTTCTTTTTTGTAGTATTTTTTTAATTTTCAAATATACTTTTTTTATTGTATGTCCATTAGATGATTCTGGGGGTGGCCATCCTTCCTGAAATCTTGTAAACAGCACTTAGAGATATGCTTTTATATTATCTGGTATTGTGGACATGCTCTGTGACCTGCGCAGAGGTCATTTTGCAGAGAGGGGAGAGGATAGGTGTGACTATCACTTATTGTGAATGGTGGATCATGTGTTGTATATAATGCTACCAGTGATTATTATGAGATGACTGCTGATAAGTTATTTAAGACCAAGAAGTGTTAGCCTAACATAGTGCTCAGTGGCCATAGTGAAAACTGTAAGATTTCAGAATTTTTTTTTTATGAAAATATATATTTTTTAAGTTGAAGGTAGCCATAAGTTCATCTCATAGCCAAACATGTTGACTCAGAGGAAGTAAAAAACTTAATGAGGCAGACGCTAACACGTCCATATTAGGGAATAAATGTCTTCCCAATTCCTCATATAGCAATCAGACTAGTTCTCTGGATTAGCTATAAGAAAAAATAAAAATAGAATAAATTCTCAAAAACTATTTTTAATACAAAAGTTGATTTAAACAATAAGTAATTTTCTGATGACACATTACCTTTAACCACTTTTTTTTTGTGCTTCAGTTTTTAACTCTCTTTATTCCATAAGCTATAACCTATTTATTTTTCCATCTACATATTTTTATATACAGGATGAGTTGCAATTTAAAATTGCACCAATCACTATATCAGGGGTGTCAAACTGCATTCCTCGAGGGCTGCAAACAGGTCATGTTTTCAGGATTTCCTTGTACTGCACAGGTGATAATTTAATCACCTACACAAATAATGAGTTGGTGATTAAATTATCACCTGTGCAGTACAAGGAAATCCTGAAAACATGACCTGTTTGCAGCCCTCGAGGAATGCAGTTTGACACCCCTGCACTATATTATAGAATGTAGAGAAAAGTGGTAACAAAATTCTAAGTGGGGTGAAATGGTGAAAAAAAAATGCAATTACGCCATTGTTCATTGGGCCTCATTTTTACTATGTTCACAGTTTATGGAAAAATATGACCAGGAAACTTGATTTTACATGTTAGAATGAATGCAATGATGCCAAATTTTTACACTTTTTTAAAATTTTACTGCTTTTAAAAAAATGGGGATTTTTCTTTTTGTCTTTGATGTGTCTGTATGTCGGTTTGTTATTTTTAAGAAATGTTTAAGAAAAACTAACATTATCCTATGAATCTCAGCCACCATGATGGTGGTCACCGGAGCTTTCAGTAAGCTCCCAGCTTCCATCGTAGCCCATCAACACTATGCAATTGAGTCTCGGGAAAGGGGAGATTAATGATCGTCCAAACGGAACTTGCACTGTTTCAAACCAATTAAACACCGCTGTTCGAGATTGACAGTGACCACTAAATAGTAATACAGCAGCAATTAGAGTTAACTCTTGTTGCTGCTGTTACAAGCAGGAGCCAGAGGGTATCAGGTGTTTGCTGCAGCAGTGTTCTTTTGCAGCCGGAAGAAACCGACACGTAGCCTGATAGATGAGTATGTGTATTTTTTATTTTAGGAACCCCATATGTCCATTTTAAAAAACTCGTCACTTGAACAATCCCTTTGAATGTCAAAATTTTTCTTTGGCATTGTTTACGTATATAAAAAAGATCCCCAAATTGTTTTTTTTTTCAATGTCTTAATGGCTATTTTTAAACATATGTTTTAATCTGAGACTTGGTAGCAAACTCAATAAAGCGCTGGACGACCAAGGAGACAATCTGTGTTTCTTGTGCTGTTGTAATGGATGAATCTCTAGCATTTTAAGGAGAGCTTTGATCCATCAGTCCCATCATTACTTTCACTGATGGACTTGTTAAACGTGCTTACATTCTTCATCAAAGGCAACCAATGTAGATGAATACCGAAACCAGACGCGCGCCTTCCCAAAGGAAATGCCGCCACATGGGCTGTTTTCTTCTAGTGTGAAGAAAATAACCAGTTCTAATCCCGGTGCAAATCACTCTGACTTATGTCTCGGAGTTACGGCGCAGCAAAGTGACAGTTTCCCCCATTTTGCAGTAAATGGCTCATAGTGGAAACTGTTTTTCTTCCCACCCTGTAGAAATATCCCGATAGGGAAGACGAACATTATTTTTATACTTTACTTGTTAATGTTCCCCTGGTTGACACATGGTAATGGAAAGAACATTAAAACACATAGCCCTCGGCAGCAATAGCAAGAGAGGAAATGTTCTCTCTGCGGAGAATTTCTTTAATTTATATTACACCAATGGAAAAAAATAACCACACTGTGAACACTGAGAGAACAGTAAAACTAGATACCTTCATCTCCGGAGTTACTGTCACTTCTTCACTGTTACATTCCCAATAAATTCTTTCAGTAATATAGAGTCCTATAATGGAACTCTTTGTTGATCAGGGCCTTAGTAATTACTCCAGGAAATTTAGAAGTAAAGTGACAATTGGGTGTTATCCTTCCCTTTGTCAGTGGATGTCTCCCTATACATTCTGTTATTGTTCAATTGGAGATTACAGTATATGGACACACACCTTTGGGGAAGTGGAATGGAAAAAAAATGTGGCCATACAATGGTGTGAAAAAGTGTTTGCCCCCTTCCTGATGTTATATTCTTTTGCATGTTTGTCACACTTAAATGTTTCAGATCACCACACAAATTTAAATATCAGAAAAAGATAACACAAGTAATCACAAAATGCAGTTTTTAAATGAAGGTCTATATTGTTAAGGGAAAAAGAAATCCAAACTTACAAGGCCCTGTGTGGAAAAAATTGATTGCCTCCCACCCTTAAAACATAAACTAACCATGGCTTATCACGTCTTTGGGAAGGTGAGTTCAAATTCCCTAGCCACACACAGGCCTGATTATTGCCACATCTGTTTTCCATAAAGAAATCACTTAAATAGAACCTGCCTGACATGGTGAAATAAACCATAAGTTCCTGAAAAGCTAGACATCATACTGCAATCCAATGAAATTCTGGAACAAATGAGAAACAAAGTAGTTGAGATCTATTAGCCTTTGGGACTCAAGTGAACAACAGTGAAAGCCATAATCCACAAATGGCAAAATCATGGAACAGTGGTGAACTTTCCCAGGAGTGGCCGGCCGACCAAAAGTACTCCACGAGTACAGCAACGCCTTATCAAAGAGGTCACAAAATAACCCCCAACAATATCAAAAGAACTGCAGGCCTCACTTGCCTCAGTTAAAGTTAGTGTTCATGACTCCACCATAAGAAAGAGACTGGGCAAAAATGGCCTGCATGGCAGAGTTCCATGGAGAAAATACTCTGTGGACTGACAAGTCAAGAGTTGAACTTTTTGGAATGTGTATGTCCCATTATATCTGGAGTAGAAGTAACTCAGCATTTTAGAAAAGAAACATCATACGGTGGTGGTGGTGGTGGTGGTGGTGGGGCTGTTTTGCTGCTTTATAACATGGAAGACTTGCTGTGGTAAATGGAACCATGAATTTCGCTGATGAAGGAGGCAAGAGTGGAGCATTGCCGCAGGCTGGGATGAATGGGTGTTCCAAAGTGTGCCACGCAAATATGGGTGTCCTGGTGGCAGTGCTGTGCTGTGTCCCGGTGACGGTGCTGCTCTGTGTCCCCAGTGGCGGTGCTGCGCTGTCTCCACTGTCCACGGTGGCGGTGCTGCACTGTGTCAACGGTGGTGGTGTGGAACTGCGCTGTGTCCCTGGTGCTGCGGTGGGCTCTGCCGACATTTGGTGAAAGGCTAGAGCCCCCCGCCAGTTCTTCCATGGTTTTCTGACTCCTGTGCGGCGGTGGAAAATGGCCGCCGGGAGGCGGCGCATGCACAGATCGAGATGTCGGCACCGAGATGTCATCTCCCGAGATCTGCGAGGGGCTCTGTCCTTTCACAAAATGTCAGCAGAGACCCCCGCAGCACCGCACTGCCACTGGGGACACAGCACAGCACCGCCCCAGGACACTAGCAGTGGCATGCCGATAAGGTATATCCACATTATAAGACGCACCCCCATTTTCCCCAAAACATTTTTGGGGAAAAAGTGCGTTTTATAATCTGAAAAATTTTGTATTTTAAAAAATAAATATAAATACATTAAAAATAAGCTATTTTTAAAGCATGCTTATTCTGCAGAACTATTTTCCTTAAACTTTTCTATTGTATATTGCCATTTTGTCTATTTATAGTGTATTTTCATGGACATTTGTTAATTTATTTTTATGGTAAGATGAAACTTTAATGTAGATTATCCACCAAGGCAAACATTTACCCAATATAAAGTGTCATCCGTCTTCTCATGAAGTTTGCCAACCGCAGGAATGATGAGAAAGTCAACGCTTGCTTAGCGCATGAGATCTGCAATACTAAATCACAGTTTTATTGCTGGAGCTCCTACAAGTGGATAAGGATCCCACTGCCAAGCGTCATGTTTCCTGGACCACCCCTATCAGATACACATGACAACTGTTTACATTTCTTGGCTGGAGAACAAGACAGTCAGGCTAATAATTACAGTTGTAGGTCAGTCATTCACAGCGATCTTAATGCTCAATTAGTGTCCTTTATCAGAGGCATCCAAACAGCTGTCACTTAATGCATTACAAGGCGAGTCACCGCCAGCTGGAATGTTCTACGGCATTATTCGCCAGTCAACGCAAGATGCAAATGACCAATCTAACGCATATGAGATGGTGGAGGAAATGAGAGAAGATAGATAGATAGATAGATAGATAGATAGATAGATAGATAGATAGATAGATAGATAGATAGATAAAAAGATAGATGATTTTTCCAAACTGAATAACTCCAAGTTTAATAATCTATCCTGGTATTGCAATTCACATTGCCTTAATTACCATGGCCGCTTTTCCATGGAATTGCTCTAGTTCAGCTACATCCTTCTTATTCGTTGCAGCCCAAAATTGTGCACAGTATTCTAAGTGTGGCCACACTAGTGACTTGTATAGAGATAAAACTATGCCCTTGTCCTGAGCATCTCTGACTCTTTTAGTGCATTCCAATAATTGTATAAGTCTTAGGAGCAGCTGCCTGGCACTGGTTACTAAAGTGGCGCTTGCTGTCCACTGCTCCACTTAAGTTTTTTTCAGTGACGGTTTTACCTAATGTTTTATCATTTAGTTCATAGTTTCATTTTCCAAAATCCCTCTAGAGTATCTAATTATCTTCCTCTGTGTTAATTACCTTGCTGAATTTAGCAACTTCTGAAAACATTAAAATTTACTGTGTATGTTTTCTACAAGACAATTAATAAATGTATCTGGAATTCTTTGCCCCAACACGTCCGACTATCAACCACATTCGGATTCTTCAGGTGGAACCTGAAAACCCATCTCTTCAGGAAATCCTACAGCCTGCACTGACCCCGATGCCTCCTCATCACTACCGAAGCTACCGCCTCACCAACACCGGAGCTCCTGCAACCCTCAACCTACTGTCTCCTTCCCCACCATCCTGTAGAATGTAAGCCCGCAAGGGCAGGGTCCTCGCCCCTCTGTATCAGTCTGTAATTGTTAGTTTGTTTACTGTAAGTGATATCTGTAATTTGTATGTAACCTCTTCTCATGTACAGCACCATGGAATCAATGGTGCTATATAAATAAATAATAATTATAATAATATAAAAAAGAAGAGGGCCCAATACTGATCCCTATGCTACTCCACTGTTAACTGTGACCCAGTTTGAGTGTGTTCCATTAATAACCACCCTCTGTTTCCTAGCACTTAGCCAGTAGTTAACACATTTAAATTTTAATTTTTCCATAGATAGATAGATTAAAAAAATTATTTACAGCATTATTTAAATTACAGAATTATAAAGAAACTATTTTGTACCATTCTGTGCTTAAAAACTGAAGTGTAAAAATGTTTTGATTAAAGAATATGAATAAGTAGAAGTAGATTAGTTCATTATTCAGTCTTAAGTGCAGACTTGAAGAATATCTTGCTTCATTTGTTTTCTGTCTGCAACAAGTAAAGACTAAGTATTTCAACATGGCCGCTTTATAATTGGTTTTGTTTGCTTGGATGTTAGACTTAAGCCTTTTGGTTGGCAAATATCAGTCACTTTAGAACACAAAACAAAATTGCTAATTGATGCAATCCGCTTGTGGAAACTGGGTCCCAGCAATCTCCTGTCCTTGACCTGCCTCTCCGAGCTCTTTCCACATCCTGGCACACTCTGTGGGATGAACAAGTAGGATGGAAGAACTGGAAAGGAAGAAGAAGGGGAAAAAAGCTCCAGTTTTCAGTTTTAAATTTAAGGAGGAAACAAATTATTCAAGAAGTGAACGTCTATCCTTGACGAGGAGACAACACATATAACATAGCTTACGCAACTTTCTTTGCTTCCATAGACAATTGATGAGAAGGGTACAGTATTTTAAAGTTTTTATTGTAAAATTTTTAAAAAATTCACATTTACTCCGAAACACAGTGTCTGCAAATTGAGATTCTGGTTTTGGCAGTTATCCTAAGTCATGCAACAAGGCTCGTTAAAGGGTCGACATTAACTTCTAGGATTGTACTTCCTATAGGTGGCACTAGAGTTCTAGCCCTCTTCCTGACTGAAGAGATTATTTGCCAAAAATTCATATAAAACTCTAAAACACTTCAATACATCATCTATACTTTACTCACTGGATTTTCAAGAAAAAGTGCTAAAAATGCTGAAACCTGAAATCTTTGTCTGGGAGACACCTTGCTGATGCATTATAACTACCTTGAGTGTACGACCAGGGACATGAAACTGTCTTCCACAACTTCACCTTTGTAGCAGAACTTGTCTGTTCCTCACCCAGTTTAAAGCCTCCAACACACCTTTTTCTGTTTCTGTTCATGTCTGTGTTTCAACCAGCATATTAAAATGATGATCATTATCGCCTGTTTGGTATAATTGGCTACTCATACTGGCTTTGTCCAAATGTACCCAGAAGAACGAGTGCTGTTTAAAGGCAAAGAGCCGTCACACCAAAGAGTGATTTAAATTTCTCTTTTCTTTATTCCCTTTGCATTTTATTAACTGATAAAAACAACTATTAACACCTTTAAGCACTCTTACGTTTCAGCATTTTTTCCACCCTTGAACAGAACTATAGGTGTCATTATATATCATCCTTCATAAAGGGGAAATCTCTTGAAGACAACATCTGTCCATCTGACCTGGTAGATAGAAAAATATTTAGAATTGAGAGTCCTCAGTGGTTGATACCTTTTAATGGCTAACTGAAAAGATGGTAACAAATTGCAAGCTTTCGAGACTACACAGGTCTCTTCATCAGACAAAGTCTTTGCCTGATGAAGAGACCTGTGTAGTCTCGAAAGCTTGCAATTTGTTACCATCTTTTCAGTTAGCCATTAAAAGGTATCAACCACTGAAGACTCTCAATTCTAAATATTTTTCTTAGATGCTGTAGTCATTGTCACCACAATTGGTATCCCAGCAATCATAATCACCCATAACATGAAGTTAACTTTTGAAAATAATATTTAAAAAAATACATTGTGGTTTGGTCCTGATGAAGAGGTTTGGAAACTTTGAAACACGTTGACAAATAAACTGCATTCATGCTTCACCTTCGTGTGTGTTAGCATTTTTGTAACCTTCTGCAGCATGGCTTATAAACCACCATTCTCCTCATTCATTGCAAACAACACACAACAACAGAATTGATGTTTTTAACTTTCCCACCCCTAAAAAATATTAATAAATCAATGAACCAAAACAAGCCCCCACATGAAAGAAAAGTTAAAAAGTTATAGCTCTCGAAAAGCAGTGAAAAAATGCAAAAAATAAAACAATGACAGAACTGCACATTTTCTGCCCCCCAAAAATGAAAAAACTGATTATTATCAACTAGATGGTGGCCCGATTCTAACGCATCGGGTATTCTAGAATATGCATGTCCTCGTAGTATATTGCCCAGCCACGTACTATATTGCCCAGTCACGTAGTATATTGCCCAGCCACGTAGAATATTGACCAGCCACGTACTATATTGCCCAGCCACATGGTATATTGCCCAGCCACGTAGTATATTGCCCAGCCACGTAGTATATTGCCCAGCCACGTAGTATATTGCCCAGTCACGTAGTATATTGCCCAGTCACGTAGTATATTGCACAGCCACGTAATATACAGCACAGAGCCACGTAGTATATTGCCCAGCCACGTAGTATATTGCCCAGCCACGTAGTATATTGCCCAGCCACGTAGTATATTGCCCAGCCACATAGTATATTGCCCAGTCACGTAGTATATTGCCCAGCCACGTAGTATATTGCCCAGTCACGTAGTATATTGCCCAGTCACGTAGTATATTGCACAGCCACGTAATATACAGCACAGAGCCACGTAGTATATTGCCCAGCCACGTAGTATATTGCCCAGCCACGTACTATATTGCCCAGCCACATAGTATATTGCCCAGCCACGTAGTATATTGCCCAGCCACGTAGTATATTGCCCAGTCACATAGTATATTGCCCAGCCACGTAGTATATTGCCCAGCCACGTAGTATATTGCCCAGTCACGTAGTATATTGCCCAGTCACGTAGTATATTGCACAGCCACGTAATATACAGCACAGAGCCACGTAGTATATTGCCCAGCCACGTAGTATATTGCCCAGCCACGTAGTATATTGCCCAGCCATGTAGTATATTGCCCAGCCACATAGTATATTGCCCAGTCACGTAGTATATTGCCCAGCCACGTAGTATATTGCCCAGTCACGTAGTATATTGCCCAGTCACATAGTATATTGCACAGCCACGTAATATACAGCACAGAGCCACGTAGTATATTGCCCAGCCACGTAGTATATTGCCCAGTCACATAGTATATTGCCCAGTCACGTAGTATATTGTCCAGCCACGTAGTATATTGCCCAGCCACGTAGTATTTTGCACAGCTACGTAGTATATTGAACAGCGACGTAGTATACAGCACAGAGCTGCGTAGTATATTGCCCAGTCACGTAGTATACAGCACAGACACGTAGTATATTGCCCAGTCACGTATGTAACAGGCTAAAAAATAAAAAATAAACATACTTACCATCCGAAGAGCCCGTTGTAGTTCCGGCGCTTGTGTGCGGTGTCCGGCCCCAGGATTGGTATGAACGCAGGACCTTCCATGATGTCGCGGTCACATGACCGTGACGTCGCGGTCACATGACCGTGATGTCATGGAAGGTCCTTCTCCCATAGCATCTTTGGAAGCGAAACCTGCTGCTTGCAGTGCCAAGGAGAGGACGTGATGGCGGAAGGTGAGAATAAGGTTTTTCTTATTATTATTATTTTTAACATTAGATCGTTTTACTATTGATGCATCAATAGTAAAAAGTTGGGGACACACAGGGTTAATAGCAGCGGTAACGGAGTGCGTTACCCGCGGCATAACGCGGTCCATTACCGCCGGCATTAACCCTGTGTTAGCGGTGACCGGAGGGGAGTATGCGGGCGACAGGCACTGACTGCGGGGAGTAAGGAGCGGCCATTTTCTTCCGGACTGTGCCCGTCACTGATTGGTCGCAGCAGCCACGACAGGCAGCTGCCGAGACCAATCAGCGAATGAATAACCGTAACAGAAGGACAGACAGACGGAAGTGACACTTAGACAATTGTATAGTAGATAATATGTACTCTAAAAGTGTCATTGAAAACTACACATTATCTCACAAAAATTAAAACCTAAAATAGAAACGAAAAAAATTGTAACATTGGATTAAACATCCATCCTGAAGTGGGTGACTGTGATAGGAAGTGATGTAGGTGTTGACATCATTATTTGGATCAAAAGGGGTCATTACAAAAGACAATGGGGGCGATTCATTAAGATGTTTACCACAGAAATTGTGAGTTTTGGTGATTTAGCCAGTACCGACCATCTACGCCAATATGGACTTAATATGGGTGGGACTGGGCATGATCGCATCTACCCATTTAATGAATCAGGTCAGTGCACTGCAGAGAGTGCTTCATTAGTGCACTACGCTAGTCTTAATGAATTACTCCCAATGAGTTCAATGCTGTATCTTCATCAGTCAGGGGTTATAGTTGCATCGGGTACTGAAGCTTTGGGGGAGCCCTAAAAGTCTCCTTGGCCCATAAGAGTAGATCAATACTGTTGAAGGCCATGATTGTTTGGGACTTAGTTGGAGATTTTGCATTGGGGCCCACAAGCTTCATGTTACACCACTGCCATCAGTCATATGTTGCTTTGTGGTGCCTTGAGATAACTGATAACTAATGTGGCCGCCATTATAGCTGTCAAATGTGTGGTGACCCAGTATCAGAATAAGTTCGTAGATAGCATGCGACACATGAAAAGAGTAGATTGGTCTGCTTCCAACCTTTTTCCTACGAGGTGGTATTTGTCCAGGGCTTCCCTCTCCTGAGTAATTCATAGTTGACAAAAGCCACAAAGTTCCCGGAACTGTCCCAAATTTTTGAAAACAATCCTGAAAATTCAATCATACCATGGGCCAAAGCAGGTAGAGATGGTTCTGTGGCGGTCCTTGTGGTTGGCACCTAAACATTTACCTACGGTCTTAGAATGTAAGGAAAATGCAATTTTAGCAAATAAGGGTCATGAAAATATCTCAAAGAAAAAAACAAAACTAAACTTTGGGTGACAAACCTCAACTCCAAATTGGGGAGGCTATTTTGATCTTTGTACTTCATTTGGATTTCTCTCTGTACACCTTGGACAGATTTACCATGTCGAAAAATTAGACGACATCCTCCATAAAAACTGTAACGTGGCCTTATTAGTTGCCACCCGGCTTTTTCCCAGATGACTCAAGGGAGACGTCTGTCACGGGAGTTTTTTATTTTAGGGGAAATGCTTCTTGACCACATGTCCACTCGGCTACCAGAGGACAGTCTGAGGGAGGTCGGATGATTTGAAACAAATGTCTCTGTATTTGTGAAAAATAGTTTTCCTTGAGAAATCTTTTTTACGTGCCGGATACCCAGCTGTGAGGCAGAGCACATGTTTCAGGAAGCAGAAATTCAAAGAATTTCGGGAAGAGGACTAAATAACTGTGGAGGAAAGAAGAGAGACCATGATGAAATATTGGAGTCCTATGGAGCTTTGTGTGCATTTTATGCCTTGTGCTCAGTTGCGGGGCAGTCTGAAACAGTGTGGCCGGCCGTATATAAACACATCATATGTTTTGACAGAGAGCTAGGGTGAAGCAGGGTGTCAGGGTAAAGCAGAGGGTAATAAAATCACTTTAGATTTATTTCTTCAAATTGGAAACTTCATGCTTACACCTGACTAAATCATCAAGTTGAAATCCAAGTCGGACTCCCACAGAAAACGCATGTAACCCAATCCCATCTTTGTTTAACATGGACCAATCAAACCAACCTAATGAATTCTGCAGATGTTCTCCGAACTCCTCATTTGGCTACAGCAATTCTATAGGGCTTAAGCCGACTGTCTTCTCTGCGCCCATCTCACTCAATCGGAAGTTGTCCAGGCTCGAGACGGCAATTCCTTTAGCTCGATGTCTCCATAAATAAATAGCGGCTGTTAACTATACAAGGAAAAATGTTTTCTACCTTTAACTATTTCATGACCAGGGGTAATTTGTGCCTTTATGGCCAGAGCAAAATTTCACATATTAGAAAGCAGCATATGACAAACAAACATTTTTCCTCCATTTTTCAAACATTTTTCATCCTCGTATCCATTTTTGCCAGCAAAGTTAAGTTTCATCCATTTCTTTCATTTGCAAAAAAAAAAATTCTAAATTTCTCCTGCATGTTTATCATTAAAAAATGGATAGCATTCGGATGGCATCCTTGTGAGGTCCATTTTTTTTTCATTTTTTTAAAAGGGCTAGTTTGATATGTAACCCAATTCAAAATTAATTATACATGTCTTTGGAGCGCCCCATCAGGGCAAAGGGGTTACTCGGTACCGGGTCCTGGGGTTCACAGGGGGATGTCACGGTGGCTGACCCGGCCCGTGGCCCTGGGATGTCCATATAAAAGGGAAAGGTCTTTATAGGGATTAAAGTTTGTGTTCGTGACGCCACCTGTGGTATTCGGTCAGGGTGACCGACGCTGCTTTAAGGGGTCCGCTGGGGTGATGTTATGGCAGCTAGATGGTATACCTGTATACCTTCCCACAGGTGAAGTATATCCCCAGGGCTTCCCAGTATGTAGATGGTAGAATGGTGAGAGGTGCAGTGAAGAATGAGGACACAGGTTTGCAGTCTCTTTATCTTGTTTACTGTTGGTTTCAGCAGCCACAGTTCAGGGCACCAGATCACAGGGCAGGTAGAGTCCGGCCAGTTTGTAGGCAATTCCAGAGTCCCCTTGTCCAGGTGGAAATCAATAGCCTTCCCTTGCGCTGTAGTGGTGTAGTCCCTTACTACATAAGCTTCAAATAAGGTCCTCACAGATGTGGTGTTTCTCTCTCTGTCCCCCGTAGTTGGATAGGACAAAACCCATATGACTGGTGGCTTGAGGCAGTTTATAGGGACTCTAGCATGCCCCGTCCTCTGAGGGGTGCCACCGTGCCTCCTGGGTGTAGGTGCAGACAGGTAATGTGCAATTAGCTGTCCTGCCAGTCTCTGAAGTAAGGCGTAGAGGTCCTTACTACCTCGGTGTTCCGGCGTTATCTGCGCCTCAGAAGGAGGCAGCCTGCTCGGGGCTGGCCCCCTTCTGGTATCTTCTCCTATGCTTTGCTTTCCTGCACGCTCACTGCAACGTATTCTGCTTTCTGAAATGTCTCTTTCTGGGAGCTGCAGCTCTTAGGGCATGCAAAGCTCCATGGACCCTCTGTCCTCCTCAGACGGATGTCTGGAACTTTCTAACTTTCCCTACAGACTACCCGTTATATATATATATATATGGGGAGTCACCTAGTAAATAGGATGAAAAGCTCCCCCTGGTGGCCTGGAGTGTGAATATGTTGCATGCTTGTGGTACCTGGATGCAGTTATCCTTCCTTGCCTCCAAACGAAGCATCACTCTCCCCGAGAGGAAAGCAATGTCACTGTGACGACCAGGACCCTGGGGCGCCACATCTTCGTCTTTTGTTTGTTTGTTTTTATGGACACTTTGGCTCAGATTCACCATTTGCATTTTTTTATCACTTTCCTTTTTCAAAAAGTTTCCCTAATATTGTACCAACCAAAAACACTCTTCTTTATTTGTCTTTGACCCATTTTTCAACTTTTTTTTTTAAAAGCAAAAAGTCGCATTTCGTGCAAAATGGTGCAGGAATTGTCGCCAAAATACCTAAAGTACATAAAAATCACTCGAGTGGGGCACTGGAGGCACTTTGGCACCAAATTTTTAGACTTTTTAAAAAGTAGCATTTGATGAATATGCCGACAACATCAGGAAAAGCCACATTGATGTAAAAATCAGAAAAGTAACTGAACAGCAAGAGGCAACTTTAGAAAAGCGGCAAAAAGTTTAATGAATTTGTCTCAAATTAAAAAGACACCATAATGAATCGAGAACTATGTAAACAACGCAGATTTTAATGGGTGCATGTTCTATCCATGAAAAACATGCCTAAAACCAGTGCATGAAAAATAAATGTCTAATTTAAATCTTATAAATGGGATTTTTAATTTTTGAATTCAGTAAAAAAAAAATATTTTTCTGTGGAACACACAGAGCTTTTGATTTTCTCTTTTTTTGTTTTATAGCCTTCAATTAGTAATACATGGGCAGAAACAACCAAAAAAAACCACTATTTCTTATTTTCATGATTTCTTTTTAACAAAATGAATCCCTTAATTCTCCTGTGCTTCAGATCTTTCAGAGGTTTCTTATGTGTCAGGGATTCATCGTCATTAGACCGAGTCCCAGCATCTAAACACATATTCAAGGTGGGGAGAAATGGGGCATAGAAAGTCATGGGGGGAGCATAGCGTGAAAAGGGGGCACAGATATGGAAAAAAAATTAGGAGGGACTCAAAGCCTTCCTGGACAAACATTTACAGTGCAGCCAAACATCTGATGTTACTGAGCAGAAATGTGAACTGCGGCATCAGTTTGAAAAGTTTTGGTGCATTTAGGATTGCATGAAATAGTATTTATAAGTGTCGTGTGAAATCCGGACAAACGTTTTAACATTCTTGGGGGATTGAATACTTTTGCACGTCACGATATATGCGACCATATTTACCTATTACACAACACAAGCCAACAATAGACTGTTTATGATGATGAATGTTGGCTGAGAAGCTCCTACGATGTGATACAAGTTCCTCCACTATTTGGCGGTGGGGTCAGGCCCGTGCTATTTGTCAAACAAGCAAATAAACAAAGTGAGTATTTGTCTGTTTTGGCAGCTGGGGCGCAGCACTACAGCGCTCACACTACAGCGCTCAGTGTCACTTCTTGCAGAAAGTGATTCCCAAGGAAATTGGCCACAGCACAAGACGAGCTGCCCGGGAGATGTACGCCGGGGAACGTGCAGTGTTTGACATCCGATCTCACATTTTCTTTGTCTTTTTATCAAAATGTAATCACATTCTCGGTGCTCTGTTTTCCTTCTTCGAACGGGCGTGTAAACTATTGCATCAACGCTATAATTAAAGCCCTATCATTTCCATGACTTTTTGGGCCAGCCGGGAAAGTATTTCTTATGTATTCAGTAATTTTGGCAACTGTTGCTCCCTCTTGTATGTGACGAGTCGCGGCGGTTTAATGTGGAACACATATATTATTATTCCGCATTATCTACGCCTCTCAGGGTCCTGACAAATTTTAAACAAACATTGCAGGTGGTCAGACAACTGGGCCCAGCAGTTGGTGGACAGCGGCGGAGAGGACACGCACTCATACAGTGGTATTATATGAGCTGATGGCTTTATTGGAATTGATACTGTCATGTGTACAGAGGAAGAAGTTGTTAACATTTTATTCACATTTCTATACATTGTGTCAGCAACTAGGAGAATGTATGATTTTTTTTTTCATAGATACAAAATTCCAAAAATTTTTTTAGTAGGTAGAAAATTTTTAGCAGTTTACATCAAATCCTTGCCCTTTAAGGATATTAGATCAGCGCCTATAGGGGGTTGCCCAGCAATCATAACATGTTGCCTGTCTACAGGATAGTTGCTGATTATTGAGTGTCCAACTACTGCAAAATCAGCCAATCGCAAAAATGAGTTCCCCGAGTATCCTATTGAAATGTGTTGAGGATTTACCTGGTGAGGTGGATTCTCTAAACTGTAGATCAGGGTGAGCAGCACGGATGTGATGGTACAGTGGAGCGGGTCTTAGATGGCAAATGGTTTGCAAGGATCAAGACAGCGGTGTATACTGGGTGACAAACAGAAAAGCAGAGCAGGAAGCATCAAATGAAGAAAAGCCAGATGTTTGGATACACAAGAGATCATAGGATGTGTAGTCAATCTGGTAACTTGCTTGCAGGGATGCAGTTACACACAGAAGTAATACATGTATAGGAAATCTTGTAACTTGCTTGCAGAGATGCAGTTACACAAGGAGTAATAGATGTGCAGTAGTGATGAGCGAGTATACTCGTTGCTTGGGTGGTCTCCGAGTATTTGTGAGTGCTCGGAGATTTCGTTTTTGTTGACGCAGCTGCATGATTTGCTACTGCTAGACAGCTTGAATACATGTGGGGATTCCCTAGCAACCAGGCAATCCCCACATGTACTCAGGCTGGCTAGCAGCTGGAAATCATGCAGCTGCATGGACAAAAACGAAATCTCCGAGCAGTCACAAATACTCGGAGACCACTCGAGCGTGCTTGGGAAAACCCGAGCAACGAGTATACTCGCTCATCACTAATGTGCAGGCAATCCGATAAGCACATTATGCCACTGGCAGACATAGATAGAAAAGGACCCCTGTGCAAGAACAGTTTATGGCCCCTTTGGAGTCCAATAATCCATGAAAATGCAAAATTTGATACACTTTGGAGTTGGAAATGGGTCTCCTCACCTCCTGGGCCACTGTGCAGCTGCACAGGTTGCACCAATAGTATGTCCATCCATGCATTATACACAGGAACAGAAGAGCTACAAGTATAGGCAGCATGATTATAGCAGAGATGAGTAATAATCTGGTGCCTTGCTTGCAGAGGCTAAGATTTGGACTGCGGCAGTATTACCAGAGGTTAGCTCATTGTCAGAAACCTTGTAGCAGGATAGTAGAGAGTGCACTAGCACCAGGATTAACACGACTGAGCTCTGAGGTAGTGGAAAATTGCTGGGTAACAGACAGGAGTTTGCTGGAAAGATGATTAGAAACCGGGCTGTAGCTTAGAGAAGTAGATAATGAAGCAAAGTGATGTAAACCATATTGCAGCTAGGAGCAACGCTTTCTAAATAATAAGGCATGCACGGGTGTTGAGGTGGCCTTATGTTGAAGACTCAAAATAATAATTTCCACTAAAAACACCTATCATGCAGGCAGAATGCTGATAGTATGAAAATCGGGACAATTCCAGGATATGTAAGACTGGTATGTAAATCAAAAGCATCTGTAACTTCAGGGTGAGGACAGTAAGATCATACTTTTCTGGAGGTTTTGTGTGAATTACTATAATATGTCAACTCAAAAGAAGAAATCTTATTTTATTTACACTTTCGGATGTCCAAGAATTAAGCTTAAACAGTTTGCAATTTTATTTTATTGGATTTTATTTGTACATTTCCATTCTGCATCCTACCGTAATATTGCATAACTAAACCAAAATCTATAAAGCTGAGGGACTACCCGAATGGCAACTGTAATGGCCGTTATGGCAGCTGTCATCATTGGGGTCCTACATTGGGGTTCATCAGCATTGAATGATATAGTTTCTGAATTAATTTATTATGGATTTTTTTATCTAATGGTCCTACATCTACTATATAATTGTCTAAGGGTCACTTCCATCTATCTATCTGTCTGTCTGTCTGTCTGTCACGGATATTCATTGGTCGCGGTCTCTGTCTGTCATGGAAATCCAAGTCACTGATTGATCGTGGCAAAATGCCACGACCAATCAGCGACGGCCATAGTCTGGCAGCGAAATGGCCGCTGCTTTACTGCCCTACAGTCAGCGCTGAGCGCTCACACAGGATTAATGCCAGCTTAACGGACCGCGGTGTAACGCACTCCATTACGCAGCTATTAACCCTGTGTGACCAACTTTTTACTATTGATGCTGCGTATGCAGCATCAATAGTAAAAAGATCTAATGTGCCAAATAATAATAATAAAAAAAAAGGTTATTTTCACCCTCCGACGTGGCGTGCTGTCCTCGGCAGTGCAAGCGGCAGGTTCCGGTGCAAACAATGCTATGCGAGGAGGACCTGTCATGACGTCATGGTCATGTGACCGCAACGTCATCACAGGTCCTGCGCTCATACCAACCCTGGGACCAGAAGCTGCCGTGTGCACCGCACACAGGGGCCAGGACTTCAAGGGGCCTACGGAAGGTGAGTATATGTTTATTTTTTATTTTAAGTCTTTTTTAACCACGCATATAGTGCCCACATTGCTATATACTATGTGGGCTGTGTTACACACTGCGTGGGCTCTGTTATGCTGTGCAATACACTACGTGACTGTGTTATATACTACGTGCTTGTGCAATATACTACGTGGCTCTACAATATACTACGTGGCTATGTTATATACTACGTGGCTCTGCTATATACTACGTGGCTGACCAATATACTATATACCTGTGCAATACATTATGTGGCTATGTTATATACTACGTGGCTGTGTTATATACTACGTAGCTCTGCTATATACTACGTAGCTATGTTATATACTACGCCAGTTGTGTTATATACTACGTCACTGTGCAATATAGTACGTAGCCTGTGCTATATACTACCTACATATTCTAGAATACCCGATACGTTAGAATCGGGCCACCATCTGGTATATAATAAATACTATTACAATAATAATAATGATAAATAGTAATACACATCATATACAAAGTAGCAATATATAACACAGCTTTCTTACTGAATAAGACAGATCTGAACGGCACAAATCAATTGGATTCTCCTTTGTGCGCCAGTTTACATTCACATCAATGGTGGAAAGTATTTTTCCATTTAAAGGACTCTGAAGTAATTTTTTGCAGGTTTCACTCAACAATGAGACTCTGGAGATCAGGGTAGTTCATTATTTCTTCTACGCTTTCTTATTGGCAACACAAAGACATATTAAACCATTCTGCAGCTTTCTTACATTGTGTCAGTAATCATGCTTCAAGGATGAGGGAAAGGGCATATGTATCCATACAAAGAACCTAAACCAACAACACAAACTTATCTTCTTCATTTTTATAATGGAAGTCATTGAAGTTTCTACAAAAGGTGGTGAACTATTAAGAGCTATTAGATCTGACCTTTAGTTTGGCCCTAGTTCCTTGTCCGGGACTATGAAATTTATGGTCTTTTCTTAGGATAAGACACATATTTTTGAGTGCTGTTAGGCTGCCATCACACTAGCAGTATTTGGTCAGTATTTTACATCAGTATTTCTAAGCCAAAACCAGGAGTGGGTGATAAATACAGAAGTGGTGCATATGTTTCTATTATACTTTTCCTCTATTTGTTCCACTCCTGGTTTTGGCTTACAAATACTGATGTAAAATGCTGACCAAATACTGCTAGTGTGACAGCAGCCTTAGAGCTCAACTGGTAAGGTGGAGTCACAAAGTCACATATCAGCAAAAACACATGGACCCAGGGAGTTGGCACTGCAGGTTAGAAGGCACGTGTAAGTTTGAGAACCTGAGAATCGGGCTTTGCTTGACTGCAGACAAGAAAGCAAAGCAAGATCCATTGTAAGCCGCAGAGCCTAAAAGACAGATGAAGAGGAAAACAGCATTTTTGTAGAAAATGTTAGATTTAAGGTGCAGTATCCACATTAAATTGTTGTGTAATATTAACAGACTCTAATGCCATTTTGTAATGCTTACAGTGGACAATAGGTTAACCAGCAAGTCACAGAAGCTTTAGATGCAAGTTGAAGTATCCACAGCAGATTGCAACTTAATGTGAACATACTGTGATATCAGTTTGCAGTGCTTACAGCAAATGATGGGTCAACCAGCAAGCCACAGAAAGTGTAGATGAAAAATGAAGTGTCCATAGCAGATTACAATGTAATGTGAACAGACTTTTAGTAAAGGTTTGCAATGCTTACAGCAGACAATAGGTTAACCATCAAGTCACAGAAGCTTTAGATGCAAGTTGAAGTATCCACAGCAGATTGCAAAATAATGTGCACAGTTTGTAATGCTTACAGCAAATAATGGGTCAACCAGCAAGCCACAGAAAGTGTAGATGAAAGACGAAGTGTCCATAGCAGATTGCAATGTAATGTCAACAGACTTTAAGTAAAAGTTTGTATTGCTTACAGCAAACAATAGGTTAACCAGGAGGTCTTTTGGAGTGGTAGGTGTAAATTGTGGAAATCTCAAGAATATGAGGAGATGTTGGCAACAGGATAAACTGGAAGGTGGTAATCTCTAAAGAAACGGCCACTGAAAACAGTGCAGTCTCAATATTCAGGGAGGTGTGTCAAAGTGAGTCTTAAAAGGGTCCGGAAGATTATATCACTGAGCGTAACAATATGTAGTGGCCATTCCTAGCAATGAAGCTCAACGGCCTATTCACGTCAATGGGAGTTGTAGGAATTTAAAGGCTTTATTTGAAGGCTAAGGGTTTTTTATAAATCCAAGAGAAAAGTCTCCTTCTCCATCATAAGATTGTTTTTAAGGTTGAATATCTCAGTACATAAAGAGCTGCAATGGAGACTGGTTGAAAGATCATGAAGCCAATGCGGCTCTGTAGTAAGGAGCCATAAGACATCCATGCACTTGCATACAGGTTACAAATAATGTACATGAGACTATAGGTGCATACACTGGATGGAGTGTTATGTTAACCAATTCAGTAACACAATGGACATAGAGGTCAGAGCACAAACAGTGATCTGACAAAACCCCAAAATAATAGAACGAGCTCTGAGACGTGGGAACTCTGCAGACCGCAATCCCTAATCCTCTCCAACAACACTAGAGGCAGCCGTGGATTGCGCCTAACGCTCCCTATGCAACTCGGCACAGCCTGAGAAACTAGCTAGCCTGAAGATAGAAAATAAGCCTACCTTGCCTCAGAGAAACACCCCAAAGGAAAAGGCAGCCCCCCACATATAATGACTGTTAGCTAAGATGAAAAGACAAACGTAGAGATGAAATAGATTTAGCAAAGTGAGGCCCGACTTTCTGAACAGAGCGATGATAGGAAAGGTAACTTTGCGGTCTACACAAAACCCTACAAAACCACACAAAGGGGGCAAAAAGACCCTCCGTACCGAACTAACGGCACGGAGGTACACCCTCTGCGTCCCAGAGCTTCCAGCAAACAAATAGACAAGCTGGACAGAAAAAATAGCAAACAAAAATAGCAAAGAAGAACTTAGCTATGCAGAGCAGCAGGCCACAGGAACGATCCAGGAAAAAGCAAGTCCAATACTGGAACATTGACAGGAAGCCAGGATCAAAGCACTAGGTGGAGTTAAGTAGAGCAGCACCTAACGACCTCACCAAATCACCTGAGGGAGGAAACTCAGAAGCCGCAGTACCACTTTCCTCCACCAACGGAAGCTCACAGAGAGAATCAACCGAAGTACCACTTGTGACCACAGGAGGGAGCTCTGCCACAGAATTCACAACAGTACCCCCCCTTGAGGAGGGGTCACCGAACCCTCACCAGAGCCCCCCGGCCGACCAGGATGAGCCACATGAAAGGCACGAACAAGATCGGGAGCATGGACATCAGAGGCAAAGACCCAGGAATTATCCTCCTGAGCATAACCCTTCCACTTAACCAGATACTGGAGTTTCCGTCTTGAAACACGAGAATCCAAAATCTTCTCCACAATATACTCCAACTCCCCCTCCACCAAAACCGGGGCAGGAGGGTCAACAGATGGAACCATAGGTGCCACGTATCTCCGCAACAATGACCTATGGAATACGTTATGTATGGAAAAAGAATCTGGAAGGGTCAGACGAAAAGACACAGGATTAAGAACCTCAGAAATCCTATACGGACCAATGAAACGAAGTTTAAACTTAGGAGAGGAAACCTTCATAGGAATATGACGAGAAGATAACCAAACCAGATCCCCAACACGAAGTCGGGGACCCACACAGCGTCTGCGATTAGCGAAAAGTTGAGCCTTCTCCTGGGACAAGGTCAAATTGTCCACTACCTGAGTCCAAATCTGCTGCAACCTGTCCACCACAGTATCCACACCAGGACAGTCCGAAGACTCAACCTGTCCTGAAGAGAAACGAGGATGGAACCCAGAGTTGCAGAAAAATGGCGAAACCAAGGTAGCCGAGCTGGCCCGATTATTAAGGGCGAACTCAGCCAAAGGCAAAAAGGACACCCAATCATCCTGATCAGCAGAAACAAAGCATCTCAGATATGTTTCCAAGGTCTGATTGGTTCGTTCGGTCTGGCCATTAGTCTGAGGATGGAAAGCCGAGGAAAAAGACAAGTCAATGCCCATCCTACCACAAAAGGCTCGCCAAAACCTCGAAACAAACTGGGAACCTCTGTCAGAAACGATATTCTCTGGAATGCCATGCAAACGAACCACATGCTGGAAGAACAATGGCACCAAATCAGAGGAGGAAGGCAATTTAGACAAGGGTACCAAATGGACCATCTTAGAAAAGCGATCACAGACCACCCAAATGACTGACATCTTTTGAGAAACGGGAAGATCTGAAATAAAATCCATGGAAATATGCATCCAGGGCCTCTTCGGGATCGGCAAGGGCAAAAGCAACCCACTGGCACGAGAACAGCAGGGCTTAGCCCGAGCACAAATCCCACAGGACTGCACAAAAGTACGCACATCCCGCGACAGAGATGGCCACCAAAAGGATCTAGCCACTAACTCTCTGGTACCAAAGATTCCAGGATGACCAGCCAACACCGAACAATGAACCTCAGAGATAACTTTATTCGTCCACCTATCAGGGACAAACAGTTTCTCCGCTGGACAACGATCAGGTTTATTAGCCTGAAATTTTTGCAGCACCCGCCGCAAATCAGGGGAGATGGCAGACACAATTACTCCTTCCTTGAGGATACCCGCCGGCTCAGACAAACCCGGAGAGTCGGGCACAAAACTCCTAGACAGAGCATCCGCCTTCACATTTTTAGAGCCCGGAAGGTACGAAATAACAAAGTCAAAACGGGCAAAAAACAGCGACCAACGAGCCTGTCTAGGATTCAACCGCTTGGCAGACTCGAGATAAGTCAAGTTCTTATGATCAGTCAATACCACCACGCGATGCTTAGCTCCTTCAAGCCAATGACGCCACTCCTCGAATGCCCACTTCATGGCCAGCAACTCTCGGTTGCCCACATCATAATTTCGCTCGGCAGGCGAAAACTTCCTGGAAAAGAAGGCGCATGGTTTCATCACTGAGCAATCAGAACCTCTCTGCGACAAAACAGCCCCTGCTCCAATCTCAGAAGCATCAACCTCGACCTGGAACGGAAGCGAAACATCAGGTTGACACAACACAGGGGCAGAAGAAAAACTACGCTTCAACTCTTGAAAAGCCTCCACAGCAGCAGAAGACCAATTGACCACATCAGCACCCTTCTTGGTCAAATCGGTCAATGGTTTGGCAATACTAGAAAAATTGCAGATGAAGCGACGATAAAAATTAGCAAAGCCCAGGAACTTTTGCAGACTCTTCAGAGATGTAGGCTGAGTCCAATCATGGATGGCCTGGACCTTAACAGGATCCATCTCGATAGTAGAAGGGGAAAAGATGAACCCCAAAAATGAAACCTTCTGCACACCAAAGAGACACTTTGATCCCTTCACAAACAAAGAATTAGCACGCAGGACCTGAAAAACCGTTCTGACCTGCTTCACATGAGACTCCCAATCATCCGAGAAGATCAAAATGTCATCCAAGTACACAATCAGGAATTTATCCAGGTACTCTCGGAAGATACATAGTAACATAGTAACATAGTTAGTAAGGCCGAAAAAAGACATTTGTCCATCCAGTTCAGCCTATATTCCATCATAATAAATACCCAGATCTACGTCCTTCTACAGAACCTAATAATTGTATGATACAATATTGTTCTGCTCCAGGAAGACATCCAGGCCTCTCTTGAACCCCTCGACTGAGTTCGCCATCACCACCTCTTCAGGCAAGCAATTCCAGATTCTCACTGCCCTAACAGTAAAGAATCCTCTTCTATGTTGGTGGAAAAACCTTCTCTCCTCCAGACGCAAAGAATGCCCCCTTGTGCCCGTCACCTTCCTTGGTATAAACAGATCCTCAGCGAGATATTTGTATTGTCCCCTTATATACTTATACATGGTTATTAGATCGCCCCTCAGTCGTCTTTTTTCTAGACTAAATAATCCTAATTTCGCTAATCTATCTGGGTATTGTAGTTCTCCCATCCCCTTTATTAATTTTGTTGCCCTCCTTTGTACTCTCTCTAGTTCCATTATATCCTTCCTGAGCACCGGTGCCCAAAACTGGACACAGTACTCCATGTGCGGTCTAACTAGGGATTTGTACAGAGGCAGTATAATGCTCTCATCATGTGTATCCAGACCTCTTTTAATGCACCCCATGATCCTGTTTGCCTTGGCAGCTGCTGCCTGGCACTGGCTGCTCCAGGTAAGTTTATCATTAACTAGGATCCCCAAGTCCTTCTCCCTGTCAGATTTACCCAGTGGTTTCCCATTCAGTGTGTAATGGTGACATTGATTCCCTCTTCCCATGTGTATAACCTTACATTTATCATTGTTAAACCTCATCTGCCACCTTTCAGCCCAAGTTTCCAACTTATCCAGATCCATCTGTAGCAGAATACTATCTTCTCTTGTATTAACTGCTTTACATAGTTTTGTATCATCTGCAAATATCGATATTTTACTGTGTAAACCTTCTACCAGATCATTAATGAATATGTTGAAGAGAACAGGTCCCAATACTGACCCCTGCGGTACCCCACTGGTCACAGCGACCCAGTTAGAGACTATACCATTTATAACCACCCTCTGCTTTCTATCACTAAGCCAGTTACTAACCCATTTACACACATTTTCCCCCAGACCAAGCATTCTCATTTTGTGTACCAACCTCTTGTGCGGCACGGTATCAAACGCTTTGGAAAAATCGAGATATACCACGTCCAATGACTCACCGTGGTCCAGTCTATAGCTTACCTCTTCATAAAAACTGATTAGATTGGTTTGACAGGAGCGATTTCTCATAAACCCATGCTGATATGGAGTTAAACAGTTATTCTCATTGAGATAATCCAGAATAACATCCCTCAGAAACCCTTCAAATATTTTACCAACAATAGAGGTTAGACTTACTGGCCTATAATTTCCAGGTTCACTTTTAGAGCCCTTTTTGAATATTGGCACCACATTTGCTATGCGCCAGTCCTGCGGAACAGACCCTGTCGCTATAGAGTCCCTAAAAATAAGAAATAATGGTTTATCTATTACATTACTTAGTTCTCTTAGTACTCGTGGGTGTATGCCATCCGGACCCGGAGATTTATCTATTTTAATCTTATTTAGCCGGTTTCGCACCTCTTCTTGGGTTAGATTGGTGACCCTTAATATAGGGTTTTCATTGTTTCTTGGGATTTCACCTAGCATTTCATTTTCCACCGTGAATACCGTGGAGAAGAAGGTGTTTAATATGTTAGCTTTTTCCTCGTCATCTACAACCATTCTTTCCTCACTATTTTTTAAGGGGCCTACATTTTCAGTTTTTATTCTTTTACTATTGATATAGTTGAAGAACAGTTTGGGATTAGTTTTACTCTCCTTAGCAATGTGCTTCTCTGTTTCCTTTTTGGCAGCTTTAATTAGTTTTTTAGATAAAGTATTTTTCTCCCTATAGTTTTTTAGAGCTTCAATGGTGCCATCCTGCTTTAGTAGTGCAAATGCTTTCTTTTTACTGTTAATTGCCTGTCTTACTTCTTTGTTTAGCCACATTGGGTTTTTCCTATTTCTAGTCCTTTTATTCCCACAAGGTATAAACCGCTTACACTGCCTATTTAGGATGTTCTTAAACATTTCCCATTTATTATCTGTATTCTCATTTCTGAGGATATTGTCCCAGTCTACCAGATTAAGGGCATCTCTAAGCTGTTCAAACTTTGCCTTCCTAAAGTTCAATGTTTTTGTGACTCCCTGACAAGTTCCCCTAGTGAAAGACAGGTGAAACTGCACAATATTGTGGTCGCTATTTCCTAAATGCCCAACCACCTGCAGATTTGTTATTCTGTCAGGTCTATTAGATAGTATTAGGTCTAAAAGTGCTGCTCCTCTGGTTGGATTCTGCACCAATTGTGAAAGATAATTTTTCTTGGTTATTAGCAGAAACCTGTTGCCTTTATGGGTTTCACAGGTTTCTGTTTCCCAGTTAATATCCGGGTAGTTAAAGTCCCCCATAACCAGGACCTCATTATGGGTTGCAGCTTCATCTATCTGCTTTAGAAGTAGACTTTCCATGCTTTCTGTTATATTTGGGGGTTTGTAACAGACCCCAATGAGAATTTTGTTACCATTTTTCCCTCCATGAATTTCAACCCATATGGACTCGACATCCTCATTCCCTTCGCTAATATCCTCCCTTAAAGTGGACTTTAGACAAGACTTTACATAGAGACAAACCCCTCCTCCTCTCCGATTTTTACGATCCTTTCTAAACAGACTGTAACCCTGTAAGTTAACTGCCCAGTCATAGCTTTCATCTAACCATGTCTCGGTTATTCCCACTATGTCAAAGTTACCTGTAGATATTTCTGCTTCTAGTTCTTCCATCTTGTTTGTCAGGCTTCTGGCGTTTGCGAGCATGCAGTTTAGAGGATTTTGTTTTGTTCCAATCTCCTCACTGTGGATTGTTTTAGAAATGTTCTTACCTCCCTTCTGAGTATGTTTTCCTGGGTCGTCTTTGTTCATAAAGGACTGAAACACTGATGGAGCATTGGCAAGTCCGAATGGCATTACTAGATACTCAAAATGACCCTCGGGCGTATTAAATGCAGTTTTCCATTCATCGCCTCGCTTAATTCGCACAAGATTATACGCACCACGAAGATCTATCTTGGTGAACCAACTAGCCCCCTTAATCCGAGCAAACAAATCAGATAACAACGGCAAGGGGTACTGAAATTTAACCGTGATCTTATTTAGAAGGCGGTAATCTATACAAGGTCTCAGCGAACCATCCTTTTTGGCTACAAAAAAGAACCCTAATGGCGATGATGACGGGCGAATATGCCCCTTCTCCAGGGACTCCTTCACATAACTGAGCATAGCGGCGTGCTCAGGCACAGATAAATTAAACAGTCGGCCTTTTGGGAATTTACTACCAGGAATCAAATTGATAGCACAATCACAATCCCTATGCGGAGGTAGGGTATCGGACTTGGGCTCCTCAAATACATCCCGGTAATCAGACAAGAACTCTGGAACCTCAGAAGGAGTGGATGACGAAATTGACAGAAATGGAACATCACCATGTACCCCCTGACAACCCCAGCTGGACACCGACATGGATTTCCAATCTAATACTGGATTATGGACTTGTAGCCATGGCAACCCCAACACGACCACATCATGCAGATTATGCAACACCAGAAAGCGAATAACCTCCTGATGTGCAGGAGCCATGCACATGGTCAGCTGGGTCCAGTACTGAGGCTTATTCTTGGCCAAAGGCGTAGCATCAATTCCTCTCAATGGAATAGGACACTGCAAGGGCTCCAAGAAAAACCCACAACGCTTAGCATACTCCAAGTCCATCAAATTCAGGGCAGCGCCTGAATCCACAAATGCCATGACAGAATACGATGACAAAGAGCAGATCAAGGTAACGGACAGAAGAAATTTTGACTGTACCGTACCAATGGTGGCAGACCTAGCAAACCGCCCAGTGCGTTTAGGACAATCAGAGATAGCATGAGTGGAATCACCACAGTAGAAACACAGCCCATTCAGACGTCTGTGCTCTTGTCGTTCAACTCTGGTCAAAGTCCTATCGCACTACATAGGCTCAGGTTTAAGCTCAGGTAATACCGCAAAATGGTGCACAGATTTACGCTCACGCAAGCGTCGACCGATCTGAATGGCCAAAGACATAGACTCATTCAGACCAGCAGGCATAGGAAATCCCACCATGACATCCTTAAGGGCTTCAGAGAGACCCTTTCTGAAAATCGCTGCGGGCGCACCTTCATTCCATTGAGTGAGTACGGACCACTTCCTAAATTTCTGACAATATACCTCTATCTCATCCTGACCCTGACAAAGAGCCAGCAAATTTTTCTCTGCCTGATCCACTGAATTAGGCTCATCGTACAGCAATCCAAGCGCCAGGAAAAACGCATCGATATTACTTAATGCAGGATCTCCTGACGCAAGAGAAAACGCCCAGTCCTGAGGGTCGCCACGCAAAAAAGAAATAATGATCCTAACTTGTTGAACTGGGTCACCAGAGGAGCGAGGTTTCAAAGCCAGAAATAGTTTACAATTATTTTTGAAACTCAGAAATTTAGTTCTATCTCCAAAAAACAAATCTGGAATAGGAATTCTTGGTTCTAACATAGAATTCTGAATAACAAAGTCTTGAATTTTTTGTACTCTTGCCGTGAGCTGATCCACACATGAAGACAGACCTTTAATGTCCATTGCTACACCTGTGTCCTGAACCACCCAAATGTCTAGGGGAAAAAAAAGGCAAAACACAGTGCAAAGAAAAAAAAATGGTCTCAGAACTTCTTTTTTCCCTCTATTGAGAATCATTAGTACTTTTGGCTGCCTGTACTGTTATGTTAACCAATTCAGTAACACAATGGACATAGAGGTCAGAGCACATACAGTGATCTGACAAAACCCCAAAATAATAGAACGAGCTCTGAGACGTGGGAACTCTGCAGACCGCAATCCCTAATCCTCTCCAACAACACTAAAGGCAGCCGTGGATTGCGCCTAACGCTCCCTATGCAACTCGGCACAGCCTGAGAAACTAGCTAGCCTGAAGATAGAAAATAAGCCTACCTTGCCTCAGAGAAACACCTCAAAGGAAAAGGCAGCCCCCCACATATAATGACTGTGAGTTAAGATGAAAAGACAAACGTAGAGATGAAATAGATTTAGCAAAGTGAGGCCCGACTTTCTGAACCGAGCGAGGATAGGAAAGGTAACTTTGCGGTCTACACAAAACCCTATAAAACCACACAAAGGGGGCAAAAAGACCCTCCGTACCGAATTAACGGCACGGAGGTACACCCTCTGCGTCCCAGAGCTTCCAGCAAACAAATAGACAAGCTGGACAGAAAAAATAGCAAACAAAAATAGCAAAGAAGAACTTAGCTATGCAGAGCAGCAGGCCACAGGAACGATCCAGGAAAAAGCAAGTCCAATACTGGAACATTGACAGGAAGCCAGGATCAAAGCACTATGTGGAGTTAAATAATAATAATAATAATAATAATCTTTATTTTTATATAGTGCTAACATATTCCGCAGCGCTTTACATTTTTTCACACATTATCATCACTGTCCCCGATGGGGCTCACAATCTAAATTCCCTATCAGTATGTCTTTGGAATGTGGGAGGAAACCGGAGTGCCCGGAGGAAACCCACGCAAACACGGAGAGAACATACAAACTCTTTGCAGATGTTGTCCTTGGTGGGATTCGAACCCAGGACTCCAGCGCTGCAAGGCTGCAGTGCTAACCACTAAGCCACCGTGCCAGTAGAGCAGCACCTAACGACCTCACCAAATCACCTGAGGGAGGAAACTCAGAAGCCGCAGTACCACTTTCCTCCACCAACGGAAGCTCACAGAGAGAATCAACCGAAGTACCACTTGTGACCACAGGAGGGAGCTCTGCCACAGAATTCACAACAATGGAGGTTAAGCATGTAAATAAGGTAATATATTTCTGTGAGTGTAGTGTGTAGATGAACTTTCTACCTAAATAAGCTACAAGATTCAAAGTGAGGGCCGAGATAACAAAACCAATGTTACTGAATGGATATATTAAACAAGCCAAGATAGGGTCATAGATCTGGTAACAAAACCAAGCTTACGCCATAGCTATAGTATTAACCAAACCATGGCAACATCATGCATGGTTTCAGAACCAAATTTAGGACTAAAGATGCAAAGATGCAATACCAGATCCAAGACTAGACTATGGATACAATAATAAAGCCAAGCTACTGCACAGATACAGAACAAGTTCCAAGACTAAACATAGATGTAAAGTAGTAACTAAAGATAGATTACTGCAAAGATATGGTACCAGAACAAAATTTGGTTAACAAATACTCTAAAAGAACCAAACTGATGACATATTGTAACAGTACCAAAACAAAAGCATAAATAGAGAAAAAAAACATATAGATTCAGTAACAGATTCAAGACTAGAACATAGATTTGGTAAGAGAACCAAGCTTAACACATAAATAAAGCAACTGAACCAAGACAATGTGATATATATGGTAATCAAACCAAGACAAAGTCATGTATATGGTTACAGGTCATGTTTATAGCATAGATGCTAGTATAGAGCATGGATACAACAATAAAGCCTGGCTGCTACACAGATACAGTACAATACCATTCCTAATCATAGATATAGAAAAAAAACACTATTGCTTAGACATGGTACTAGATCTAATCCAGATCCACAGATACTCTAAAAGTTTCAAGCTGACTGCATGTGGTACCAATGCCAAGTCAACAGCGTGTATATATTAACAAAAACAAGCTTAATGTATAGACACAGTTCCAGATCCAAGCCTGAATCATATAAAACAGTAACAGAAACACGCATGCTACACAGATGTAGAGTATATACAGTAGTTGAGCAAAACTTACTGCATACTGTTGATATGGTGCAAACTATAAGACTAGAGTATATATACCTTAATCAAAGCAGTCTTAGGGCATAGATACTGTACCAAACTCAAATTATGGCCGATACACAGCAACAGAACCAAGCCTACTGAACCAGATCTAAGAATAGAACATAGATTATGTGACAGTATAAGCTATTGGACAAGATGGCAAAAAAACACGCTGACTGCATAAACAGATTGATATCTAGTAATTGTTGTCAAGCTGCACAATTCTACAAGAAAAAAATGTGACATGTGCACACTCCTGTGATAATAATATACCCCTTAGGAAATGTGTCTTCTGCTACGGTAAGGGAGAAGGACACATGATTTATTTAGTAATATCTCATATAGGAAAAGTTCCATATACCACACTTCATCTGTGCAAATGTACAAATGTATGGAGCAATCATTAGTCTACATGACTATTGTGGGAAGTCTACGGATAAACGGCATTTGTAACGGTGAAATAGGTCATCATCAGAAGTCATCGACATGTTATGCTATTTAATTGTAAAGTCGTGTTATACAACGCCAATAGCTTTTGTCTACACACGTAATCGTCCGTGGAAGATAAAACCTTCACTTACTTATGAATTCTTGTGCCTTAGTGGTTCAGCTAAGATGACCCCAACATTTCTTGGGACACGTAAAGGAAATGTTTCTTAAAAATGAAGACTAAAACAAAGTTACTTTTGACAAAACTTGACTTTAATACCAGACTTCATAACAAGAACAAAGTAACAAATAATTTAATATTAACAGGGGTAGTGACACCAATGACCAATGCTCAACAAAGTACAACATAGTACTGAAGAATAATGGAGGTAATACCAACCTAAATGCTGAGCATAGAAGAGGCCCCGACGCGCGTTTCGCTGTCAATGCTTCCTCGGTGGGCGTGGTGAGGGGTAAGTGTTGCAGGTTTTTATAGGGCTTTATCAAAGGGGGAGACCCAATAGCGCGGTCTAAAGCGGCGCTCCCTGCAGCACGGCAGCCGGCCGGAAACCATGGAGATATATTGTATATAACGTGATAGATCTACATAATTTTGGTAAAAAAAACTTTAATACAAGACACACAGAAATAGGATGCATTATGTTATGGTATTGTTGAGGTATATACATGCTATGATTTAAAGGGATTGTCCCACGATAGACATGAATAACGTTCATCATAAGTAAACAGAATATTGGTCTACATCGTTACCATTGGGTATATATAAACATTTTTCTTATATATTGGAAGGAACAGGTTTTACGTCCACTTTTCTTTTATCAATTGTTGCCTTTGCAACTTGTCCATTATCTCTGTGTTCCTCCGTTTCCATCTTTTTTTTGTTTTTTAACAATTCTATGTTGTCATTTTTAAAGGTATAAATAAACATTTTTATTTTGCGTTCAATGTATGTGGCTTATTCATTTAGTTATGGGTTTATAGATATTTCATTGGTTAGTGTTTCAGCTATATTGTTACATTGCATGCAAAAACTTTTAAGGTTTATTTAGTGGGTTATTACCTTCATTTGTAGGTTAAAATGTGACAGATGACCCTGCTCCTTATTCCTCACAATGACCTTTGCACATGCTCATTAGATGCTTTAATGCAGATGGTCTATTCAGTATGGCTAATGTACATGTTTTATTTCCTGGAACAACAGGAAGTTTAACAGTGGCCAGTGTAGAAATTGTAATTTTTTTTTTTTATTAAAAAAAAAAACATTGACAAAAATGTATTACCACTTAACACAAAAATCTGATTTTACCACTAAGTAATTTTCTAATTACACAGTCTCTTTAAGAATAAAGCCACAAAGGGCGTAAATTGTAACATAAAAGAAAATCTATTGCAAATTTAAGCAGATTTTGCAGTGAAATCCTAGACAAAATTTTAATATTTTACATTATGTAGCAGATTTTGTCACATATTTGACATGAATATTAAAATAGGCATTGAATTCCAAATCCGCACAATGGGTCAATTTCTGTGTAACTTTTTTTTATCCAATGTGTGGATGAGATTGGGTAAAATTTCATTAACTTTGCTTGGACTGAAATACACCGTCAACTTGCAAAATCCACATGGAGAATCTGCTCTTTATCTGCCCTGTGTGAACACGTTCTAATTGTTAACAAGTTGAGGAATAGAAGTAGACATAGAGATCCGCAAAAAAAAAAAAAACTTAAATTAATTATTATTAGTGTTGAGCGATACCTTCCGATATCGGAAAGTATCGGTATCGGTTGGGATCGGCCGATATTCAAAAAATATCGGATATCGCCGATACCGATACCCGATCCCAATGCAAGTCAATGGGACCAAAATATCGGAATTAAAATAAACCCTTTCTTTCCTTGTAGGTTCATTCTACATCAAGGAAAACAACTAAGAATAATGTAGGATGTATTGTGGGAGGTGGCAGAGACATTAAAGGCAATGAGGTTTAGCCCAATCAAATAGAATAGCATGGTTTTTTTTTTTTTTAAGACGTTCGGAGTGAAAAAGAAATTGAGTATGTAAATTTTTTTTTATTTTGTCAGATATTGATGTTTCACTATTCCACGCCCTTCCCCTTCTTTTTTTTTCTTTTTTTTTTTTACTTTTCCCACACTTTCATCTTCATCATCATCAGCATCTTTGACATCAACTTCTTCTTCACCTTATTCATCTTCTTCTTCATCTTCTACCTATTTTTTTTTTTTATTACATTCTTCATATTCATTTTATTCAACTATTATTATTCTTCCTATTCTACATATTCTTTTTATTCCACTGTTATTATTCTTCCTATTCTACTTCTTCATCATATTCTCATTTGTGACAGGCATTCCCGTAGTTGTTATCTATAAAAGTTGGAAGATTACACCTTCCGTTCTGCCAGTCACAAAAGTTACATTTGTCCGCGTTCAGTTTGGCCTGCAGCATCAGGCTTTATCCAGGGGCACCACGAGGAGGAACGGACTCACCCCCATACACTGCTTAGTCTTCTTCTGCATATAATTTAGATAATATCTTTTGCTCTGATATTAAGTCTTATGCTTAATGTTCTTCTGCTCTTTGTTCTGCAGCCTCTTGTTCTTCTGCCTCTCGGTCTTCCATGTCGTCGTCTCCAGGGTCGTCGTCTCCAGTGTCGTCATCTCCGCCGTCGTCGTCTCAGCCGTCGTCGTCTCCGCCGTCGTCTCCGCAGTCGTCATCGGGGTGGTCTTCCGGGTCGTCATCGTCGTCATCGGGGTGGTCTTCCGGGTCGTCGTCATCGGGGTGGTCTTCCGGGTCGTCGACTTTAGGGTCTTAAACTTGGAAATGTAGCAGAAGGTACAAGAAGGCTGAGAAAATGCCAAGAACCAGCTGATGGAACTGGAACTCGGATGGCTACCCGAAGGTTCAAGAGCCTATGGAACTACCGAGGACCAGCTGACGTTACTGGAACCGGGTTACTAAGCAGGAGGTGCCCGTGCTAAAAAGCACTACCAAGGACCGCCTGGCGTTGGCGGAACTCGGATACCCAGAAGGAGGCACCTAAGCCAAAGGCTCTGCCCGGAACCAGCTGACGTTACTGGAACCAGGATGGGGAGCAGAAGGTACAAGAGCAAAAGACACTGCCGAGAACCAGCTGACGGTACTGGAACCCGGATGGGTAGCCGAAGGTCCAAGAGCCAATGGAACTACCGAGGACCAGCTGACGTTACTGGAACCCGGTTACTAAGCAGGAGGTACCCGAGCCTGAAAGCACTACCAAGGACCACCTGACGTTGGTGGAACTTGGATACCCAGAAGGAGGCACCTAAGCCAAAGGCTCTGCCCGGAACCAGCTGACGGTACTGGAACCAGGATGGGGAGCAGAAGGTACAAGAGCAAAAGACACTGCCGAGAACCAGCTGACGGTGCTGGAACCAGGTGGTGGACCCGAAGGCCCACAGGAGAGGAGAGAACAGCTAGGCCGCGAGGCAGCCGCAGTTACCGAACCCCAACAGTCCTACAGGGGGAGCTGGGCCTACTGGCACTACAGAACCAGCCTTGACTACCAGTTCACGCAGCCCACATAGGAAGCTCCTAAACTGGAGGCACCCTGGAGTTGGCTAACCCGACTGCAACACGACGGGGCAAACATAGGCGTCTCAGCGAGTTTGACACACCCCGGAAACAGCTGACGGTGCTGAAACCAGGTTTGGCACGAGGGAGTACCTGTGACAAAAACACTGCCGAGAACCAGCTGGCGGTGCTGGAACCCAGATGCGTTGCCCCAGTGTGCAAGAGCCAATGGCACGACAGAGGACCAGCTGACGGTGCTGGAACACGGTTACTAAGCTGTAGGTGCCCGCGCTTAAAAGCACTACCAAGGACCGCCTGACGTTGGCGGAACTCGGATACCCAGGAGGAGGCACCTAAGCCAAAGGCTCGGCCCGGAACCAGCTGACGGTGCTGGAACCAGGTGGTGGACCCCAAGGCCCACAGGAGAGGAGAGAACAGCTAGCCGCGAGGCAGCCGCAGTTACCGAACCCCAACAGTCCTACAGGGGGAGCTGGGCCTACTGGCACTACAGAACCAGCCTTGACTACCAGTTCACGCAGCCCACATAGGAAGCTCCTAAACTGGAGGCACCCTGGAGTTGGCTAACCCGACCGCACCACGACGGGGCAAGCATAGGCGTCTCAGTGAGCTTGACACAACCCGGAAACAGCTGACGGTGCTGAAACCAGGCTTGGTACGAGGGAGTACCTGTGACAAGAACACTGCCGAGAACCAGCTGGCGGTGCTGGAACCCAGATGCGTTGCCTCAGTGTGCAAGAGCCAATGGCACGACCGAGGACCAGCTGGCGGTGCTGGAACCCGGTTACTAAGCTGTAGGTGCCCGCGCTTAAAAGCACTACCAAGGACCGCCTGACGTTGGCGGAACTCGGATACCCAGGAGGAGGCACCTAAGCCAAAGGCTCGGCCTGGAACCAGCTGACGGTGCTGGAACCAGGTGGTGGACCCCAAGGCCCACAGGAGAGGAGAGAACAGCTAGGCCGCGAGGCAGCCGCAGTTACCGAACCCCAACAGTCCTACAGGGGGAGCTGGGCCTACTGGCACTACAGAACCAGCCTTGACTACCAGTTCACGCAGCCCACATAGGAAGCTCCTAAACTGGAGGCACCCTGGAGTTGGCTAACCCGACCGCACCACGACGGGGCAAGCATAGGCGTCTCAGTGAGCTTGACACAACCCGGAAACAGCTGACGGTGCTGAAACCAGGCTTGGCACGAGGGAGTACCTGTGACAAGAACACTGCCGAGAACCAGCTGGCGGTGCTGGAACCCAGATGCGTTGCCCCAGTGTGCAAGAGCCAATGGCACGACCGAGGACCAGCTGGCGGTGCTGGAACCCGGTTACTAAGCTGTAGGTGCCCGCGCTTAAAAGCACTACCAAGGACCGCCTGACGTTGGCGGAACTCGGATACCCAGGAGGAGGCACCTAAGCCAAAGGCTCGGCCTGGAACCAGCTGACGGTGCTGGAACCAGGTGGTGGACCACAAGGCCCACAGGAGAGGAGAGAACAGCTAGGCCGCGAGGCAGCCGCAGTTACCGAACCCCAACAGTCCTACAGGGGGAGCTGGGCCTACTGGCACTACAGAACCAGCCTTGACTACCAGTTCACGCAGCCCACATAGGAAGCTCCTAAACTGGAGGCACCCTGGAGTTGGCTAACCCGACCGCACCACGACGGGGCAAGCATAGGCGTCTCAGTGAGCTTGACACAACCCGGAAACAGCTGACGGTGCTGAAACCAGGCTTGGCATGAGGGAGTACCTGTGACAAGAACACTGCCGAGAACCAGCTGGCGGTGCTGAAACCAGATGCGTTGCCCCAGTGTGCAAGAGCCAATGGCACGACCGAGGACCAGCTGGCGGTGCTGGAACCCGGTTACTAAGCTGTAGGTGCCCGCGCTTAAAAGCACTACCAAGGACCGCCTGACGTTGGCGGAACTCGGATACCCAGGAGGAGGCACCTAAGCCAAAGGCTCGGCCTGGAACCAGCTGACGGTGCTGGAACCAGGTGGTGGACCCCAAGGCCCACAGGAGAGGAGAGAACAGCTAGGCCGCGAGGCAGCCGCAGTTACCGAACCCCAACAGTCCTACAGGGGGAGCTGGGCCTACTGGCACTACAGAACCAGCCTTGACTACCAGTTCACGCAGCCCACATAGGAAGCTCCTAAACTGGAGGCACCCTGGAGTTGGCTAACCCGACCGCACCACGACGGGGCAAGCATAGGCGTCTCAGTGAGCTTGACACAACCCGGAAACAGCTGACGGTGCTGAAACCAGGCTTGGCACGAGGGAGTACCTGTGACAAGAACACTGCCGAGAACCAGCTGGCGGTGCTGGAACCCAGATGCGTTGCCTATTAAAGATTGTCTTCCTAGAGCCCCAACTAGCGGTGTTGGAGCTAAGGGTAAGCAGGGGGAGCAGAGTGTAGGCCGAAGCCTGCACTGGAGGCAGCTTTGTGTCTGCGTTGCGTTTGCAGGACACTTTGCCGGCTACACAGTGGGGGAACAGCTGGCGTTGCTGAACCCCACTAACACAATGGCGTGTGTTTTTCTCTGTGCAGCTAGCACTTGCGGTCAAAAACTAGCGATGTTAGAGCCCGTGTTGAAGCAGGAGGAGGAGGAGAGGAGCAGAGTGTAGGCCGAAGCCTATTTGAACCAATTTCAAAGGAAACCTTTAACCCCCCCTCAGGTGTTACAAAGTACAAGAGACACACCTTGTGCAGTATTAATGCTGCACAAGTGAAAGGTTGCTCTATTAATTTGTCTACTTGCACACGCTGAATGAAAGACGTACACAATTTAGCCCATTCTACAGTCAAACTGTAGTGGATGCGTGACTTGGCTTTTTAAGGAGACGCAGCACAGGTGTCCCAAATAACGCCTTGGTGCTTGGCGCATCTTCCTGAGCGTTGTTATTTGCTGTACAGGAGTCTGCGCTCTTGTGTTATCCCTTGGCAATGCCCTGTTAGAGCTGCCCGTCTTATGACCTCATTTCATGTTGGCCGGAGCGGTTAACGATGGCCATAAATCCCAGACCCACAGTGCCTTTTCATAAAGTCACACTGCGGTGCTGTGATTCGTGGCCTTGAGCAGTAAATATTTTGGCCGCTCACACACGTCCTTACACCTGCTTCAGACTGGGCGGCCTCTGCTGATCCCTTCTCGCATGCCGCGGCCATGAGGCTGCACAGTCTGAAGAAGGCGGAAGGAGATGAGTTAAGACAGGTGAAGATATGCACTGCTCGTGCCCATCAATCACACCCTCGCAGTCAAAATAAGACAACGAGGAGCATTGTTTCAGGCAGGGCGGACGCACAGGCGCAACAAGCCAACCAATGATGTCAGAAGACGGGAAGCGCTACCAAGGGGGGTGCTGCGTATCATTAGAAAGGAAAGTCACACCTCAGGGACAGTGGAATGGTCTCAATGAGACACATTTTGTACGTTTTGAGTTCCACGTGGGCAAGGACAAAAAGTCAGCCACCTTGTACAAATGCAGCAGTACTGCTGTACAAGGTGGCTGTTATACATAGAAACACCTGGGGGTGGGGGGCAGGCTCCCTTCAATTTCAGTTCATGTGCCTGTTAGTGCAGGCCGTCTCATGACCTCATTTCATGTTGGCCGGTGCGGTTAACGATGGCCATAAATCCCAGACCCACAGTGGCTTTTCCTAAAGTCACACTGCGGTGCTGGGATTCGTGGCCTTGTGCAGTAAATATGTTCGCCGCTCACACATGTCCTTACACATGCTTCAGACTGGGCGGCCTCAGCTGATCCCTTATCGCATGCCGCGGCCATGAGGCCGCACAGTCAGAAGAAGGCGGAAGGAGGGGAGTGAAGACAGGGGAACATATGCACTGCTCGTGCCCATCAATCACACCCTCGCAGTCAAAATATATAAGACAACGGGGGGCGTTGTGTCGGGCAGGGGGGACGCACAGGCACAGCCAGCCAACCAATGATGTCAGGAGACGGGCAGCGCTAACAATGGGGGTGCTGCGTGTCATTAAAAAGGAAAGTCACACCTCAGGGACATTGTAATGGTCTGTAATGAGACACATTTTGTACTTGTTGAGTTCCACGTGTGCAAGGAGAAAAAGTCAGCCACCTTGTACAAATGCAGCAGTACTGCTGTACAAGGTGGCTGTTATACATAGAAACACCTGGGGGGGGGGGGGGCAGGCTCCCTTCAATTTCAGTTCATGTGCCTGCGTGGCGTTTGCAGGACACGTTGCCAGCTACACAGCAGGGGAACAGCTGGCGGTGCTGAACCCCACTAACACATTGGCTGGTGTTTTTCTCTGTGCAGCTAGCATGTCCGGGCAGAAACTGGCGTTGTTTGAGCCCAGGGTCAGCAGGAGGAGGAGAGGAGCAAAGTGTAGGCCGAAGCCTACACTGGTGGCAGCTTTTGGTCAATTGTGCCAGCGTGGCTTGTGCTGGACACGATGCCGACTACACAGCAGGGGAACAGCTGGCGGTGCTGAACTCCACTAACACATTGGCTGGTGTTTTTCTCTGTGCAGCTAGCATGTCCGGGCAGAAACTGGCGTTGTTTGAGCCCAGGGTCAGCAGGAGGAGGAGAGGAGCAAAGTGTAGGCCGAAGCCTGCACTGGTGGCATCTTTTGTTCTGTTGTGCCAGCGTGGCTTGTGCTGGACACGTTGCCGACTACACAGCAGGGGAACAGCTGGCGTTGCTGAACCCCACTAACACATTGACTGGTGTTTTTCTCTGTGCAGCTAGCAGTTCCGGGCAAAAACTAGCGGTGTTTGAGCCCAGGGTCAGCAGGAGGAGTAGAGGAGCAGAGTGTAGGCCGAAGCCTAGTTGAACCAATTTCAAAGGTTACCTTTAACCCCCCCCTCAGGTGTTGCAAGGTACAAGAGCCACACCTTGAACAGTATTAATGATGCACAAGTCAAAGGTTGCTCTATTTAATTTTGCTCCTTGCACACGCTGAATTAAACACGTACACTATTTAGCCCATTATACTGTAAAACAGTAGTGGAGGCGTGACTACTAGTCTTTTTAAGGAGACGCAGCACAGGTGTACAAATTTACACCTAGGTGCTGTGCGCAGATTCCTTACCGTTGTTATTTGCAGTACAGGAAACTGCGCTCTTGTGTTATCCCTTGGCAATACCCTGTTAGTGCAGGCCGTCTCATGACCTCATTTCATGTTGGCTGGTGCGGTTAACGATGGCCATAAATCCCAGACCCACAGTGGCTTTTCCTAAAGTCACACTGCGGTGCTGGGATTCGTGGCCTTGTGCAGTAAATATGTTCGCCGCTCACACATGTCCTTACACCTGCTTCAGACTGGGCGGCCTCAGCTGATCCCTTATCGCATGCCGCGGCCATGAGGCCGCACAGTCAGAAGAAGGCGGAAGGAGGGGAGTGAAGACAGGGGAACATATGCACTGCTCGTGCCCATCAATCACACCCTCGCAGTCAAAATATATGAGACAACGGGGGGCGTTGTGTCGGGCAGGGGGGACGCACAGGCACAGCCAGCCAACCAATGATGTCAGGAGACGGGCAGCGCTAACAATGGGGGTGCTGCGTGTCATTAAAAAGGAAAGTCACACCTCAGGGACATTGTAATGGTCTGTAATGAGACACATTTTGTACTTGTTGAGTTCCACGTGTGCAAGGAGAAAAAGTCAGCCACCTTGTACAAATGCAGCAGTACTGCTGTACAAGGTGGCTGTTATACATAGAAACACCTGGGGGGGTGGGGGGCAGGCTCCCTTCAATTTCAGTTCATGTGCCTGCGTGGCGTTTGCAGGACACGTTGCCAGCTACACAGCAGGGGAACAGCTGGCGGTGCTGAACCCCACTAACACATTGGCTGGTGTTTTTCTCTGTGCAGCTAGCATGTCCGGGCAGAAACTGGCGTTGTTTGAGCCCAGGGTCAGCAGGAGGAGGAGAGGAGCAAAGTGTAGGCCGAAGCCTGCACTGGTGGCAGCTTTTGGTCAGTTGTGCCAGCGTGGCTTGTGCTGGACACGATGCCGACTACACAGCAGGGGAACAGCTGGCGGTGCTGAACCCCACTAACACATTGGCTGGTGTTTTTCTCTGTGCAGCTAGCATGTCCGGGCAGAAACTGGCGTTGTTTGAGCCCAGGGTCAGCAGGAGGAGGAGAGGAGCAAAGTGTAGGCCGAAGCCTGCACTGGTGGCAGCTTTTGTTCTGTTGTGCCAGCGTGGCTTGTGCTGGACACGTTGCCGACTACACAGCAGGGGAACAGCTGGCGTTGCTGAACCCCACTAACACATTGACTGGTGTTTTTCTCTGTGCAGCTAGCAGTTCCGGGCAAAAACTAGCGGTGTTTGAGCCCAGGGTCAGCAGGAGGAGTAGAGGAGCAGAGTGTAGGCCGAAGCCTAGTTGAACCAATTTCAAAGGTTACCTTTAACCCCCCCCTCAGGTGTTGCAAGGTACAAGAGCCACACCTTGAACAGCATTAATGATGCACAAGTCAAAGGTTGCTCTATTTAATTTTGCTCCTTGCACACGCTGAATTAAACACGTACACTATTTAGCCCATTATACTGTAAAACAGTAGTGGAGGCGTGACTACTAGTCTTTTTAAGGAGACGCAGCACAGGTGTACAAATTTACACCTAGGTGCTGTGCGCAGATTCCTTACCGTTGTTATTTGCAGTACAGGAAACTGCGCTCTTGTGTTATCCCTTGGCAATACCCTGTTAGTGCAGGCCGTCTCATGACCTCATTTCATGTTGGCCGGTGCGGTTAACGATGGCCATAAATCCCAGACCCACAGTGGCTTTTCCTAAAGTCACACTGCGGTGCTGGGATTCGTGGCCTTGTGCAGTAAATATGTTCGCCGCTCACACATGTCCTTACACCTGCTTCAGACTGGGCGGCCTCAGCTGATCCCTTATCGCATGCCGCGGCCATGAGGCCGCACAGTCAGAAGAAGGCGGAAGGAGGGGAGTGAAGACAGGGGAACATATGCACTGCTCGTGCCCATCAATCACACCCTCGCAGTCAAAATATATGAGACAACGGGGGGCGTTGTGTCGGGCAGGGGGGACGCACAGGCACAGCCAGCCAACCAATGATGTCAGGAGACGGGCAGCGCTAACAATGGGGGTGCTGCGTGTCATTAAAAAGGAAAGTCACACCTCAGGGACATTGTAATGGTCTGTAATGAGACACATTTTGTACTTGTTGAGTTCCACGTGTGCAAGGAGAAAAAGTCAGCCACCTTGTACAAATGCAGCAGTACTGCTGTACAAGGTGGCTGTTATACATAGAAACACCTGAGGGGGTGGGGGGCAGGCTCCCTTCAATTTCAGTTCATGTGCCTGCGTGGCGTTTGCAGGACACGTTGCCAGCTACACAGCAGGGGAACAGCTGGCGGTGCTGAACCCCACTAACACATTGGCTGGTGTTTTTCTCTGTGCAGCTAGCATGTCCGGGCAGAAACTGGCGTTGTTTGAGCCCAGGGTCAGCAGGAGGAGGAGAGGAGCAAAGTGTAGGCCGAAGCCTGCACTGGTGGCAGCTTTTGGTCAGTTGTGCCAGCGTGGCTTGTGCTGGACACGATGCCGACTACACAGCAGGGGAACAGCTGGCGGTGCTGAACCCCACTAACACATTGGCTGGTGTTTCTCTCTGTGCAGCTAGCATGTCCGGGCAGAAACTGGCGGTGTTTGAGCCCGGGGTCAGCAGGAGGAGGAGAGAAGCAGAGTGTAGGCCGAAGTCTGCACTGGTGGCAGCTTTTGGTCGGTTGTGCCAGCGTGGCTTGTGCTGGACACGATGCCAACTACACAGCAGGGGAACAGCTGGCGGTGCTGAACCCCACGAACACATTGACTGGTGTTTTTCTCTGTGCAGCTAGCAGTTCCGGGCAGAAACTACCGGTGTTTGAGCCCAGGGTCAGCAGGAGGAGTAGAGGAGCAGAGTGTAGGCCGAAGCCTAGTTGAACCAATTTCAAAGGTAACCTTTAACCCCCCCCTCAGGTGTTGCAAGGTACAAGAGCCACACCTTGAACAGCATTAATGATGCACAAGTCAAAGGTTGCTCTATTTAATTTTGCTCCTTGCACACGCTGAATAAAACACGTACACTGTTTAGCCCATTATACTGTCAAACAGTAGTGGAGGCGTGACTACTAGTCTTTTTAAGGAGATGCAGCACAGGTGTCAAAATTTACACCTAGCTGCTGTGCGCAGATTCCTGAGCGTTGTTATTTGCTGTACAGGAGTCTGCGCTATTGGGATCCCTTGGCCATGCGCTGTGAGCGCTTCCTGTCTTCTGACCTCATTTAATGTCGGCCGTTACGGTTAGCGATGGACATGAATCCCAGACCCACAGTGTGTTTTCAAAAAATCACACTGCGTGGCTGGGATTCGTGGCCTTGTTCAGTAAATATGTTTGACGCTCACACATGTCCTTACACCTGCTTCAGACTGGGCGGCCTCATCTGATCCCTTATCGCCTGCCGCGGCCATGAGGACACCCAGTCTGAAGAAGGCGGAAGGAGATGAGTGAACACAGGCAAACATATGCACTGCACATGCCCATCAATCACACCCTCGCTGTTCAAAAAAATAAGACACCGAGGGGCGTTGTTTCGAGCAGGGCAGACGCACAGGCGCAGCCAGCTAACCAATGATGTCAAAAGACGGGCAGCGCTAACAAGGGTGGTGCTGCGTATCATTAGAAAGGAAAGTCACACCTCAGGGACAGTGGAATGGTCTCAATGAGACACATTTTGTACGTGTTGAGTTCCACGTGGGCAAGGAGAAAAAGTCAGCCACCTTGTACAAATGCAGCAGTACTGCTGTACTAGGTGGCTGTTATACATAGAAACACCTGGGGGGGTGGGGCCAGGTTCCCTTTAATTTCAGTTCATGTGCCTGCGTGGCGTTTGCAGGTCACGTTGCCGGCTACACAGCAGGGGAACAGCTGGCGTTGCTGAACCCCACTAACACATTGGCTGGTGTTTTTCTCTGTGCAGCTAGCACTTCCGGGCAAAAACTAGCGGTGTTTGAGCCCAGGGTCAGCAGGAGGAGGAGAGGAGCAGAGTGTAGGCCGAAGCCTGCACTGGTGGCAGCTTTTGTTCTGTTGTGCCAGCGTGGCTTGTGCTGGACACGTTGCCGACTACACAGCAGGGGAACAGCTGGCGGTGCTGAACCCCACTGACACATCACCTAGTGTTTTTTCTGTGTAGACAACACTTCCAGGTGGCAACTGACAGTGTTGAAACCCAGGGAATCAAAGAGGAGCAGAGTGTAGGCCGAAGCCTGCAGTGGAGCAAGTTGAAAGGGAACCTTTAACCCCCCCCCCCCAGGCATTTGTTGCTGAAAGAGCCATCTTGTACAGCAGTAATACTGCACATGGAAAATGGTGGCTCCGAAAATTATGCTCCTTGCAAACGCTGAAGTACACACTCATATAATGTGTCCCCTCACACCGTCAAACCATCCCGGAAGTGGGACTTTCCTTTGTAATGTGACACAGCACAGCCATCATTCCAACCCCCTTGGTGCCGGGCGCCACCTCCTCAACGTTGTTTGGTTCTGTCACGGAGCCCGCGCTGTAATGTTATCCCTTGGCCATGCACAGTTAGCGGTGCCCGTCTTCTGACATCATGTAGGTGTCAGGCTGGCAGTGCCTGTGCGTCCAAGCTGCCCGAGATCCAACCTTGCAGTGTCATCTAATGTAGTCCCACTGCGTGCCAGGGATCCATGGGCATGCGCAGTGCATATCATCGCCTCTCACTCACCTCCTTCCTGCTTCTTCAGACTGTGCGGCGTCACGGCCGTGGCATGCTATTAGGGATCAGCTGACGCCGCCTAGTCTGAAGAAGCGTGAAGAAGGGGAGTGAGAGGCTAATATATGCACTGCGCATGGCCATGGATACCAGGCCCACTGTGGGATCACATTAGACGACACTGCGAGGTGTGATTTCGGGCAGCGTGGACGCACAGGCGCAGCCAGGACGACAACAAATGATGTCAGAGGACGGGCAGCGCAAACTGTGCATGGCCAAGGGATAACATAACAGCGCAGGGTCCATGACGGAATCAAACAACGCTAAGGAGGCAGCGCACGGTGCCAAGGGGGTAGCAATAACGGCTGTGCTGCGTCACATTACAAAGGAAAGTCCCACCTCCGGGACGGTTGGACGGTGTGAGGGGACACATTACATGAGTGTGTAGTTCAGCGTTTGCAAGGAGCATAATTTCAAGAGCGACCTTTCCCTTGTGCAGTATTAGTGCTGCACATGGTGGCTCTTTCAGTAACAAACGCCTAGGGGGGGGGGGACAGGTCCCCTTACATTTTAGTTGTGCCAGCGTGGCGGTCGCATGACACGTTGCCGGATACACAGCTGGGGATCAGCTGACGTTACTGAACCCCAATAACAGAGGAGCGACTGTTGACTGTGCACACAGCACTTCCAGGCACCAACTGGCGGTGTTAGAGCCCAGGGACAGCAGGAGGAGCAGATTGGAGGTATTGCCGCACACACAGCTGGGGATCAGCTGACGTTACTGAACCCCAATAACAGAGGAGCGACTGTTGACTGTGCACACAGCACTTCCAGGCACCAACTGGCGGTGTTAGAGCCCAGGGACAGCAGGAGGAGCAGATTGGAGGTATTGCCGCACACACAGCTGGGGATCAGCTGACGTTACTGAACCCCAATAACAGAGGAGCGACTGTTGACTGTGCACACAGCACTTCCAGGCACCAACTGGCGGTGTTAGAGCCCAGGGACAGCAGGAGGAGCAGAGGAACAGAGTGTAGGCCGAAGTCTGATTGGAGCAAGTTGAAAGGAAACCTTTAACCCCCCCCCAAGACGTTTGTAGCTGAAAGAGCCATCTTGTGCAGCACTAAGGATGCAAAAGGAAAAGGTTGCTCTTTTAATTATGCTCCTTGCAAACACTGAAGTAAACACTAAAAATGTGTCCCTTTATACCGTTAAACCGTTCCGGAGGTGCGAATTTCCTTCGTAATGGGACACAGCACAGCTGTCATTCCTATCCCCTTGATGCCGTGCGCTGCCTCCTCAGCGTTGTTTTAAGCTGTCACGGAGCCTGCGCTGTTCTGTTAGCCCTTGGCCATGCCCAATTAGCGCTGCCTGTCTTCTGACATAATTTGGTGTCAGGCTGTCAGTGCCTGTGCGTCCACGCTGCTCCAGATCCCACCTCGCAGTCTCGTCTAACGTAATCCCACTGCGGGCCTTGGAACCATGGGCATGCACAGTGCATAACCTCGACTCTCACTCCCCTCCTTCCCTCTTCTTCAGACTGTGCGGTGTCACGGCCGTGGCATGCTAGGGATCAGCTGACGGCGCACAGTCTAAAGAAGGCGGAGGGAAATGAGCGAGAGCCCGAGGGGAAGATATGCACTGCACATGCCCATGGATCCCAGGCCCGCAGTGTGACTCAATCAGAAGACACTGCGAGGCGGGATCTCGGGCAGCGCGGCCGCACAGGCGCAGCCAGCCTGACACCAAATTATGTCAGAAGACAGGCAGCGCAAATAGGGCATGCCCAAGGGATAACAGAACAGCGCAGGCTTCGTGACAGCTTAAAACAACGCTGAGGAGGCAGCGCATGGCACCAAGGGGGTAGGAATGACGGCTGTGCTGCGTCACATTACGAAGGAAAGTCCCAGCTCCGGGACGGTATAACGGTATCAGTGAACACATTTTATAAGTGTTAAGTTCTGCGTGTGCAAAGAGCTAAAAAAAAAGAGCTACCTTTTCCTTGTGCAGCATTACTGCTGCACAAGATGGCTCTTTCAGTAACAAACGACGGGGGGGGGGGACAGGTTCCCTTACATTTAGGTTGTTGTGCCAGCGTGGCGGTCGCAGGACACATTGCCGGCTACACAGCTGGGGATCAGCTGACGTTACTGAAACCCAATAACACTGGGTCGTATGTTTTTACTGTGCAGCCTGCACTTCTGAGCCACAACTGGCGGTGTTGGAGCCCAGGAATAGCAGTTCAGGTGGTAGAAAGATGAACACAGCAGGAGACCTGGATGACACCCAATTACTTAATCAGGCAGAGGAGTGGCAAATTCCTGCGAGATCCAGGCCTGGTTCATTTTCAGGAAAGTAAGCCTGTCAACGTTATCGGAGGATAGTCGCATGCGACGGTCTGTTAGTACACCACCTGCGGCACTAAAGACATGTTCCGATAAGACACTAGCCGCAGGGCAAGCCAGCACCTCCAATGCATACTGGCTTAGCTCTGGCCATGTATCCAGCTTAGAGACCCAAAACTTGAACGGGGAAGAGCCGTCTGGGAGTACAGTAAGAGGGCAAGCCATGTAGTCTGTCACCATCTGACGGAACCGTTGCCTCCTGCTGACTGGAGCCGCCGGTGATGGTGTAGACATTTGGGGCGGGCACACAAAAGTGTGCCAGAGTTGTGCCATACTGGGCTTGCCTTGGGCAGAGGCACTGCTTCTGCTCCCTCTTTGGGCAGAGCCTCCCCCACTGCCTCGACGCACTGAGCTGCTTTGTAAAGCACTAGCAGCACGCCTCTCAGTTGGACAGGAGAAGATGATGGAATTCACCAGTGTGTCGTGGTACTCCCGCAATTTACGCTCCCGGGTCAACGCAGGGATGAGGTTTTGGATGTTGTCCCGGTAGCGAGGATCGAGGAGGGTGAACACCCAATAATCAGGCATGTTGAGAATGTGGCCGATGCGGCGGTCGTTTCTCAGGCACTGCAGCATGAAATCCACCATGTGCTGCAGAGTGCCAACTGGCCCAGAAACGCTGTCCCCTGCTTGAGACATGATCTCTGCCCGCTCGTCATCACCCCACCCTCGCTGTACACACTGACCACTGGACAATTGTGTCGCTCCCTCCTCTGGACGGAGCGCTTCCTCCTCCATTGACTCCTCCTCATCCTCCTCACAAATTGGCCCCTGTGTACCCCTTTGTGAGGAACCACGTGGCGCTGACTCTCCAGAAGCTGATGGAAAAGGTGACTCCTCATCCTCCACCTCTTCCACCACATCATCCCTTAACCCTTGCAAAGTTTGCTGAAGCAGGCAGATAAGGGGGACAGTCATGCTGACTAGTGCATCATCTGCACTTGCCATCCGCGTGGAATAATCAAAAGGACGCAAAACCTGGCAGACGTCCTTCATAGTGGCCCACTCTGTGGTTGTGAAGTCTGATCGGCGCTGACTGCGACTTCTTTGCGCCTGATGCAGCTGGTACTCCATAACTGCTTGCTGCTGCTCACACAACCGCTCCAACATATGTAACGTGGAATTCCACCGGGTAGGTAGGTCACATATGATGCGGTGTTCCGGAAGGCGGAATCGGCGCTGCAGAGCAGCAATGCGGGATCTGGCCAAGCTGGAATGCCGCAAGTGAGCACACTCTAGGCGGACCTTGTGCAGCAGGGCATCAAGATCCGGATAGTCCCTCAGAAAACTCTGCACAACCAAATTGAGCACATGTGCCAGACATGGGATGTGAGTGAGGTTGCCAAGGGCCAAAGCTGCCACCAGATTTCGGCCATTGTCACACACTACCATGCCTAACTGGAGATTCGCTGGCAGTAACCACACATCGCTCTCCTGCTTGATGGCATTCCAGAGCTCCTGCGCTGTGTGGCTTCGATGCCCCAATGAAACTAGTTTCAAGACGGCCTGCTGACGTTTGGCCACGGCTGTGCTCATGTCGGTCATAGGTAAACGTTCACGGGTCCATGTGGAGGTGGACTGTGACGGATCCTGCAGAGAGGAATCAGAGGAACTGGTGTAAGAGGAGGAGTCGATGCGTACAGACTGGATTCCTGCAATCCTTGGAGTGGGCAGGACACGTCCTGCGCCACTCGCACGATCTGTACCTGGCTCAACAACATTAACCCAATGGGCAGTGAGGGAAACATATCGCCCCTGTCCATGCTGACTGGTCCACGCATCGGTGGTGAGGTGGACCTTGCTACTGACGGCGTTCAGTAGCGCATGTTTTATGTTTGCCTCAACATGCCTGTGCAGGGCAGGGACAGCCTGCCTGCTGAAGTAAAAGCGGCTGGGCACCTTGTACTGTGGGACTGCCAATGCCATCAAGTCACGGAAGCTGTCAGTCTCCACCAGCCTGAACGAGAGCATTTCCAGGGACAACAGTTTGGCAATGCCTGCATTCAGAGCCTGTGCTCGGGGGTGGTTGGCCGAGAATGCCCGCCTTTTCTCCCATGCCTGGACTACCGATGGCTGTAGAGTAGACTGGGAGTGTGAGGATGACTGGGAAGGTGGTGCTGTGGGTGGAATTACACTAGGTCTCTGGACAACAGTGGAGGAAGAGGCAACACGAGATGAAGAGGTGGTAGCTGCCGCTGTTGGTTGGCCTACGTCTTCACTGTGTTTCTGTAACTCCACCGCGTGCCTGTTCCGCACATGTTTCCACATATTTGTGGTATTGAGGTTGCTGACACTTTTACCTCTTTTTACTTTCTGATGACACAGCTTGCATTTGACAAAACAAATGTCATCTGCAACTGTGTCAAAAAAGGACCAGGCACTGCAAGTCTTGGGAGCGCCCTTTTTGGCTTTGGAAAGAGACAGGCTCCTAACGGGTGCCAAAGTGGAGGCTACAGGCTCCGCAGTCTTCCCCCTCCCTCTCCCTCTTTGGCCCGTAAGGGGAAGCTCTTCCTCAGAGCTGCTCCCACCACCTTCCTGTTCCTCACGCCACGATGGGTCAAGGACCTCATCATCTCCACTACCCTCTGCCACCAACTGCTCCTCCTGGGTAGTCTCGGCAGCACAGTACGCATCAGAAAGCGGCACCTGAGTTTCATCATCAGATGCGTACTGCGCTGTGGTCACCGGAGGCACTGGCCCACCTGCCTCTTCAGAGTCAGAGAGATAAAGCTTTTGGGCATCACTGCACACTGCCTCTTCTTCCATTTCTCCAATGCTGCTTGGCTGGCCCCCTGTTTCCAAGCCAAGAGATTCAGAGAACAGAAGTAGAGACGGCTCCTGTCCTGGGCTCTCTGACTGCCTGGCCAATTTGGCAGGTGGTGAAGAGACAGATGGCTGCTCTCCAGTGCTCTGTGCCTGAGAGGATGTGGCACTAACTGAAGTCGATGCCGAGGCGTTAGCTGCCATCCACCCGACAACGGCTTCAATTTGGTCTTCACGTAGCAGCGGTGCACGGCGCTCTCCGACAAAGCTGCGCATGAAGGACTGTTCCCTGCTGAAACTGAGTGACGACGAGTCACCGGCGCCCGCAGCAGGCACAGAATCACCACGTCCTCTCCCTGCTCCTCTCCCTGCTCCGCGCCCACGCCCACGTGCCTTACTCCCTGCCCTCTTCATCTTGGTTGACAGATAAAGATAAGCAGAAAAGTACTAAGGCCTTAGTGTGCTTATTCCTGAAATGCTCCTCCTAACAGGTGTAAGAAACACTAATGTTGTAAATTGTGGACTAAACTTTATTATTTTTCAAATGTGGCCTACACAAGTGTTAAGTTGTGTTTGGTGAACTTAAATTTTTTTTTGGTGCAGATCGGGCTACAGAGCTAGTTTAAATCACACGGAGACCGTGTAGACAGCCGTAAACGGCGCTGCAAGGCCAAAAAACCCTCCTCTCGGTTATCCTATATAGTGTTTTTCCACTATTTAGCTGGATACGAGTGGAAAGACACTAATAGGAATTTTTTTTTTCAAATTTTAAACTGGCTGCACTATTTGAAAAAAAGGAAATTGTTTTTCAAGGTATGAGGCAGTAACGCACCCTGAGCTGAATCCAACCGGCTATGGCTGCACACAGACTACAGGGCGAGCTGCGCTCACACAGAGACCGTGCAGACAGCCGTAAACGGCGCTGCAAGGCCAACAAACCCTCCTCTATGTTATCCTATATAGTGTTTTTCCACTATTTAGCTGGATACGAGTGGAAAGACACTAATAGGAATTTTTTTTTTCAAATTTTAAACTGGCTGCACTATTTGAAAAAAAGGAAATTGTTTTTCAAGGTATGAGGCAGTAACGCACCCTGAGCTGAATCCAACCGGCTATGGCTGCACACAGACTACAGGGCGAGCTGCGCTCACACAGAGACCGTGCAGACAGCCGTAAACGGCGCTGCAAGGCCAAAAAAACCTCCTCTAGGTTATCCTATATAGTGTTTTTCCACTATTTAGCTGGATACGAGTGGAAAGACACTAATAGGAATTTTTTTTTTTCAAATTTTAAACAGGCTGCACTATTTGAAAAAAAGTAAAATTTTTCTCAAGGTATGAGCCAGTAACGAACCCTGAGCTGAATCCAACCGGCTCTGGCTGCACACAGACTACAGGGCGAGCTGGGCTCACATGGAGACCGTGCAGACAGCCGTAAACGGCGCTGCAAGGCCCAAAAAACCCCCTCTAGGTTATCCTATGTAGTGTTTTTCCACAATAGAGCTGGAGACTGGTGGAAAAACACTAATAGGAAATTTGAGAAAAAATGTGCAGCAGGCTGCACTAAGAGCAAAAAAGGACAACTGTGTGAGGCAGTGTGAACCCCCCCTGAGCTGAATACAACCGGGTATATGGCTGCACACAGACTACAGAGTGAGCTGCACACACACACACACACAGAGACCTTGCAGAACGCTGTTAAAACAGCGCTGCAAGGCAAGAGCAAGGTGAACAGTGAAGAACACACAGCGTTTTGCTAAATTAGCCTTTGGAAAGGAAAATAAAGCAATTAGCTAGCTCGACTGGCCCTCAGTTAGAACACAGCGTCCTGTCCCTAACTGAAATCACAGCAGAGTGAGCGCAAAATGGCGGCAGCGTTTTTTATAGTGCAGAGTGACATCATTTCAGCAGCCAATCCAAGCCTTGCCAGTACTTACATGCCCACCATGCTAAACAGGATGTGCCCACACTTCCAATCATTCCTCATTGGCTGCTGCGTTCAGTTTGAATTCTGGGAACTTCCGATTCCGGTATCCGATACGCGGGAAGTATCGGAATTCGGTATCGGAATTCCGATACCGCAAATATCGGCCGATGCCCGATACTTGCGGTATCGGAATGCTCAACACTAATTATTATACAAGTTAAAATAATGATAAATAAGTTTTAGTGAGAATTAGTAAAAACATAAATTTACAGACAATTTTTTGTGTCTAGAAGTTTTGGCTTTTATTTGGTGTTTGTATATGTTGCTAATTTTGCTAGAAATTAAATTATCACAATGCAAGTGCTATGTGTCTGAACCGGACATTTGTCGGGAGGTATGTTGTTTGTGGCATTGTCTAAGCCAGGGTGAATTATGCTCTTTTCAGATGGATACCTGGGCAATAAAGGAACAGGGCAGGAAGAGAATTAATGCTTTGATTGTTGACAGAGGCTTTCGAGAAACCATGGACTGAAAGGAAAGCAAACATGGGGATCCTTGACCAAATCAAATCTGACCTTCCACTTGAGACACAATTACCAGATTTAAGCTTTATCCTAATTTTAATCTTAGGTTTTGTCTGCTAAATTGCCACAGTGCAGTGGCGTACTGCCAATGGCGGCAGCCTACATGGCCTCTATGTGGCCTGTGAGCAATGGGTCCCGATGCCAGCACTGGCACCAGCCCCCACCCATCATCGCACGTTCAACTGTATCGGCCAATGCAGTTGAAAGCAATGATGAAAGAGGAAGCCATCAGCTGACACTTCTTACACCATCATTCTCTCTCTGCATTTGACTTCTGAGTGCACCGGGTTCAATGATGGCACTACACGGCGCCCGCTGAACTGACATGTGGGGGGCTTCAGAATGCTAACTGCAGAGACTGGAGCCGCAGGGGAAAGAGAAGAAGAGGTGAATATTGTATTTTATTACATCAGTGATTTCATTATTGTGGCCATAATCCTGTATGGAGGCCTATAGACTGCATCATACCATATGGAGGGCTATGGGAAGTGCATTATACTAGATGGAGGACTATGGGGAGTGTATTATACTATATAGAGGACAATGGGAGTGTATTATTCTATATGTAGGAATATGGGGAGTGTATTATACCATATAGAGGACAATGGGAGTGTATTATTCTATATGTAGGAATATGGGGAGTGTATTATACCATATGGAGGACTATGGGGAGTGTATTATACTATATGGAGGACTATGGGGAGTGTATTATACTATATGGAGGACTATGGGGAGTGTATTATACTATATAGAGGACTATGGGAGTGTATTATGCTGTATGTAGGAATATGGGGAGTGTATTATACCATATGGAGGACTATGGGGAGTGTATTATACTATATGGAGGACTATGGGGAGTGTATTATACTATATGGAGGACTATGGGGAGTGTAGTATACTATATGAAGGACTATGGGAGTGTATTATACTATATGGAGGACAATGGGGAGTATATTATACTATATGGAAGACTATGGGGGTGCATTATACTATATGAATGACTATGGGGAGTGCATTATACTATATGGATGACTAAGGAGTGTATTATACTATATGGAGGATTTTGGGGAGTGCATTATACTATATGGATGACTAAGGGGTGCATTTACTATATGGAATGCTATATATGCACTATGTGTAAGGTTATATGAGGCAATTATAATATTTGGAGGACTCTGTGGGAGCATTTATAATTTATGACGTGGATCATTATACTTTATGCAAGCAATCATATAGTGTAAAGGTTTGTGTTGGGGCAATTATACAGTAGAGAGGTGTGAGGGCCATTGTACCATATATAGGCCCTTTATACTGCATGGAGGACTGTGTGGGGATCACAGTTGGGGGATCATACTGTGTTGGGTTCACCATCCTTTGCCGGGGGAGCTGTATTGGAGTACATTAGGATCATCATACTATGTCTGTGGAGGATACTGTGGAAGAATTCACAGTGTGGATATCAAGCAGTGGTTGTGGAGCACTTTAGTTGTCATCATACTTTATGGGTGCAAGAAAATGGAAATCTAGGGCTTCAGTAGGAGGAAAATTACTATGTAAGGGCTTCAAACTTGTGAGAAATGCTTTTCTATGGCCCCACCGAATATTTTTTTCTTGGAGGGGGCAGACCCAATGAGAACGTCTGCTACAGTGTGAATGTGCACCTACACTTTACACATATGCCAGCATATGTTCTGGCTCATTTCTTTGGTTCCAATCAACCTACAGAGTCTGGTGTTGAGTGGAGGAGGCAGAGGCTCCAACCTGTGGAGGCAGTGACTCGTAAAGTGCTTTGTCATACCCAGAGCACTTTAAGTTTCATAAATTAAACCACATTTCTCAAGAATGCAGAAACAGATAGAAGATATAAAGGTATTGATGGATTTAGCTTTCAAAGACCTACATGATCATATATGGGGGGTTGATCTTACTGACAGATTCTTTAAAACATTTCTAAGATAGTTACTATTGTGACATTGATGGCACAGTTCACCAATGAGACATCATCTTATGCACCTGGCCCCAAAAACCATGGACCATATCCAGAAACTGTCAGTTTAGCACCAAAGGTTAAAATTCAAAGTCAGGTGGCATCATTATGCATTTGGCGCTGGTATAGCTCCAGCTCAGATCAAGGATGTTCCAGCTCAAAACACATAACAAGTGTTGTCTTTCTGTAAGCAAAGGGCAATAAATAATAAACTATCCCAAGTAAGGAGGTGAGAGAGAGCCCACCAAGGTATGTTACCCCCAAAAAAATAAAAACCCAGATATAACATCATGCACCACCCACTGGGTAGCTTAATTATTGGAAACCGATACAGCAGGAGCTATGAAGTCTAGACGAGAATTACCCTAATAGTCACAGTTTCTCTGGGAAATCGTAACAGAGTATATGCACCTTATAAAGACTCCTTCCAAGAATGTTCAATACAAAACATATGTGTGGCTTAATGTGATATTTTGTCTCTCTCCTTTATTAAGTTAACCATCTTTGGCCTCGGTAAATGAACTGGACTCGGGCAACGGCGCATGACAATAATCTCTCTTTACGATAAAGACTTAACCGCTTTTCACCATGTCAAGTGCTAACGTTTTTCCACAGTTTTCCCGATTATTACTTCTAAGATGAAGACATGACAGTTCTTGTGTAACAGCTTTATGGCCGCTCCCAGGGCACACATCAGGGTTGGTGTCTCACTCGAAGGCTGCTTCCCATAAATACTGAATGTTTTGCACATGTGTAAATCCCGTTCGTAGGATCTTATGCCGACTTGCAGTTTCAAAGCTAATAAACACATTGAAGGGCAGTAATAAACCTATTTTCTCTGATGTACGGTAAATTACTAATATTTGGGGTTTATTGTGAAATAAAGCATAGAGAACACAAGGTAATGAAACAATGAGTAAAGTAAAAAGAGTTGCGCAATTTTGGACAGCTTAGAGCTCTCCTCTAGAAACAAGCTGAGATCCTCATAGATAATTAGCAGGTGTTTGCTTTCCCTGCAGCATCCCCACAGGAAAAAGAAGGAATTACATGGCCCACAATGTAATCAGTGAACTGGTTGTGTAATGTATAGACATGATTGGTCCTCCAGAGCAGAAGACTATCTTTGACACCACTCTAGGGTTTGGCTAATGGTTGAGGGACCTGAATAGGGTACATTATCTATTACCTCTGAGTTCCTAATTTGAAAATACATTTCTGAGCCACACATCCCTCATTACAGACCATGCTTTTCACAGGAGATCACTGGAGTGATCAACTGGTTGAGTCCTTCTCATGGCAAACAGCAGATATTGCCAGGGAATTTCTCATCCAGCCAGGTGTTATCAATACAGTGACCATAAATCTAGTATTACATGGTGGTGATTCAATTAAAAGGTTTCCATTGTAATATAAAGATATCTTGAGTCCTCCAGGTTCTTTGAAGGGGACCTCTTTTTAAGACTTCCATATGCCCTAGAAAAATGGACAGATGCATGTTGCAGTTATTGATTTTAATCAACAATGCCAGTGTAATGCCTAATTTCCCCTGTGGTGGCACTGCAGGAAAATCTAACACTTCATACATGCTTATAACAGCTGATCACTGATCGGCGATTGCTTTATATTCTTGACACCCTTCTCGCAAACAGGATTTTGTGATCAATGTAATTTGTTGTAAATACATGAGGTCGCCCCATTTCACCTGAATCTAGATTGTAAGCTCTTCGCTCCAAGCATTGATGTGTAAAAAATGTCTCCACTTCATCAGCACTTTGTAAAACAAATTCTTATCTTCTCCCTTTCTAATGTGATGAGTGTCCATTTGTGGCATCTTCTTGAGTTGCACCGAGTTGTTTTCTTATGGTTTGAACATAAGGAGCTGGTTAAAAACCAATAAATCAGGAGTGAAATGTGGATAACAACCATCTCAGTAAAATCAACATGGATAGTGTTCCCGCAGAGAAAATCCTGACAGGTCGGGGAAGCTGAAGCTCTCAGCAGCCAGATCTCTGACTTATAGGAAATATCTTTTTTTTGTCTCTTTCCTGCTTTCATTTTTTTTCTTTTTGCAAAATTCCATTTCGCACCACAGGCTGACATTCCAGCCTTCACCTTTAGGATACATCTGACTTATTGGTAATTTACTAAGAACGGAAGGTTTTTGGAAGTCTGGGAAACCTATACATTACAGATCATCAGTTACTAAATATTATCCCTGAAAATGAATTTTAAAGTATTATTACTAATGTTATTAGTATAAATGGGCAAACACATTTCCTTAGAATTTTGCAAATTTGGATTCTTCGGAATCTGAATTTTTTGTGATTCGCTTTGCCGAATTCAGCAAAATGGGGGCAGACTGGTCTCCATTTTACTGATTTGTACAGGGCCAGTGGTGGAAAAAAATAATACTCACCACCACGTAACCCACCTGTCCTGCCTCTACAGCCCTTGACCAGGTTCTCCACGCAGCTCCCTCTGGCCTCTTCTTTAGTTCTGCACTGCACACAATGTCCACCATCTTTTCTGTGCACCAGGGTTGAGAAGGCCTCCGATGTCAAGCTCTGACTAAGCCTCGGGCATCACTAAATCATGATGTGTCATGATGTCAGAGACCTACTTCTTGCAGGAAATCCCAGCACAGAGTAAAACTAGGGAAAGGAGAATGTCAGTGAAGAAATAAAGAAGAGACCAGAGGGAGCTGCACGGCGGACCAGATATGGAGCTGCTACAGTGGGATAGGTAAGTATTATTTATTTTCCAACCCTTTGTTAATTATGTTTTGGGCTTAATAGAGCATAATTAGGAAAAATTCACATTGAATAAATTTGATGCAAATATTTTCCTTTCTGTGGTGCCCAAATAATCATATAATGTTCCAAGGTGCGAAATTATATTGTCCAATCATTTTCAACAGAAAAAAAAATCCGGGTGCCCAGATCATCAGAGGCAGTGATGCCCCTTTCTGTAGTTCACCAACCCCTAAGATCAATATATTTACATTTCCAAAGCGACTGCTACAAATCACTAAAGTTACTGTATATTAAAATCAATGGTAATTGAAACTGTAGCAAGACGACCATTCTATGGTAATGCAACTTTTCTGTTGACCTAAGAGAAGTATTCTTATTTGTAATTGCTCCTTCTCACCATAAATACCTAATAATTTTCTCTTACCTAGATCTCTCCTGATAAACTGAAAACAAGTTCTCCAGGAAGTGCAGAAAAAACCCCACATAACTGTGATTAGTTAAATAAACAGATGAAAACCAATCAAAGGCAGTTTATTAAGACAATTCTACATAATGTTACATTTTGGCATTGGGAGTTGTGTGTTAGGTTGTAAGATGTGACCATTTGTGCAAGACAGTAAAAATAAAGAAAAAATATAATAGGTATCGTCATGTCTCTAAAAGTCTGACCAATGAAAATGCTAATTAACCCATACAGTAATTGGCATAATGAAAAAAAATCTAAATACATGTATTGTCACAACAATTTCCCTATACAATGCAATAAGATGTGATCAAAACATCGATTGTACACTCAAATGATACAAAAAAAATTAAAATTTACCACACTAAACACACAGATCAGTCAATGGAAAAATAATCAAGTTCTAGCTCTCATCATTTTTTATACAACATACTGATTTTTCTTAATTAGCAATATATGGAAAAAAATCTCTATAAGTTCGGTATCAATGTAAACCCACTGACCTGAAAATTCATTTTGCCAGGTCACTGTTATAAACGTAGCACACATTCAATCATGGGTGACAAAAAAAGGTAAGATCTACTGCAGGAAGACGCCGCAGCCACACCCAACTGGTCCCTGTACAGCCTAGAAAGACCATAGCCACACAACATAAAAACACCACCTTGGACTCGGGTTCCTAAAAGGCCATCAAGGAGTTTCTCATACCCCCTGAGGGACAAGAGGGAAGGCCGCAACACACTGCCCAAAAGAGAGGAGAAAAACCCAGGGTGAGAAAATTAAAACATGTTCATATGGGGTAGAAAAGCAAAGCTAAGGCAAGCCAAAAGTAAAGGAAAAAAAGTATAGCCTCCAAGAAACTTAAAAAGGTGAAAGGAAGAACTGGCAAGGAAAATAGACTCACTGCAGTAATTCATCTGGTGTTTACCTTGCAAGATAAACCTCTTAGCTGAAAGGCTGGAATTCTTAAATCCAGCTAGAAGTATAGCCAGCAATGAAGTGCAGTGAACGATGAAGATATAAAACCCAACCCAGAATATGATAGGGCAGACCAAAATGGAAAAGGGAAAACACCTGGAGAGGAGCAAACCAAGAGAGGAACAAAGACAATTGGAACCCTCAGCATTTAGACAGGGAAGAAAATGCAATAGCTCTGCAGGCAAGGGAACCAACCACATAGCAACAGGTCAGCGGATTGGATCCCCAAACCAAGCCATGACAACCACTTTTTCCGCAAAACAAACCCCCTAAAAACAATTTAAGAATGGCATTTTATCTCCATGTCATCCCATTTTTCACTAAATTACATGGTAAAGTGAATGGTGTGATTCAAAACTACAACTTAACCCACCAAAAAAAAAGTCCTTATAGAGATAGAGATGTAAAAATAAAAAAAGTTGTGGCTGGGGAAGAAGTGGAGGAAAAAAGAAAAGCACAAAAACAAAAACAAAAGATGACATCCAAAAGCAAATGGTAAAGTAGAGATGAGTGTATTAAGCAAATTTCAAATTCATCTGTTCGGTCAGATTTTTTCCAGGAAATTCAATTTGCATAGAAGTTATTGTCCCTTATTATTCTCTGGGGTCTCTCTCAAAATATAACATAATATGTAAAAAATTAAAAAATAATACTCACCTCACTGCTTACCTCTACAGCCCCTCAACTCCTAGCTATCACCCAACCAGTTTTCCTCACATCTCCTGAATTCCCATGAGCTAGCCTGGAACCTCCGGCTTTGATGAGGCTCGAGGCAGTTCTGAGCATAGAAGGTCACAACATTATGATGACACAACGTGTGCCGTGACTTTGCATATGCATCCACAGAACTGTCCCGGGCCTTATCAGAGCCAGAAGTCCTTGCCTAGCATGAAGAGGTTCAAAATATGAGACAAGGACTAGATTGGTGATGTCAGAAGCTGAGGAACCTCTAAAGTGAGCTGTGAGGAGAATAAACTCGGTGTTTTTATCATTTTGATGGCTTTTTGTGGTCCATAAAAAAGTGCCCATTTTGCCTAATCAATGTGAAAGCAAATTTAAAAACAAAATGTCAAAATGGCCAAATGCAGATTTTTGTCAAATTAAATTGCACTCAAATTTATTTGCGCATATCTATGGTAAAGCAACACCTACATTGTATTGACTTAAAAACAACTAAATTAGTGTCCTGGAGTGGTGATGAATGATGATATCATTCTCCAGACCTCAGTCCAGTGGAGGATCTTGGGTTAAAAATGAATGTTCACCACATATAAATTTGAGATCTATCAACAAGAAAACGTAGTTCTATTAAAACATGCAAATGTCATCTAAGAGGTTCCCTTCTTATGACCCCATCTATGAGCCAGGGCGAATAATTGCGGAGAGGGAGCAGTCTGTCAATTGCAAGGGTAACCAGTGGCCTGCTGCAACCTGGAGATTTCAGAGTCTTGGTCCACGGCACACAGCTGATTTCTAGGATAGATTCTTTAAGGTTCCACCATTTTACAGTATTTTGGCTTTATGCATTGACGGAATTATGGCTTGATACAAGTTCTAAGTTCTACCCATGTATTCCTTATATATGATACTGTATTATATAATATTTATTTTGGAAAAACCCAAATCTAGCTCAACAACTCACAAAACTGTCCTCCGATGCCTTCTACTGGCATGATCATAAAGATAAATGACTGCAGAGTTTGTTGAAATGTGGACAGATGCTTGAGCTGTCAGAAGAACATCTTGAAGTACATACTGTATGGGGGGCCACACGTTACCTTGAGAAGAAGGGCCACTCATAACACTGATTTATGGGATTTATGGGATTGTTTCAGGTGGTAGTAATCTGTGCTTATATCCTAATGGGATGTGACTGCCCTTGTTTTGGGACGTATTGAGGGACCTGTTTATAAATCCCAGGAGGACAGTAAGTAACAAAGGAGAAGTTTACTTCCAGGAGGAGGTAACAGCGTAGGAGGGAATCATTGGCAGACTAATGTTTTCTTAACTTCAGCAGACATTGTGTTTGTATATTTTGCTGAGAACACATTTCTTTTATTTTCACTGGAATCCAACCCTAACATCAGTTAAGTGTTTTTAATTTTTCAATTCAAATAGTCATTTGTCACTGAGGTGTAATTATAACCGTAATTATTACATTAAATAGTTATGCCATATTCTGCTGCTCCTCACCTCCGCAGTCTTCAGCTTCTCCGGCAATCTTCCATGTCTGTGCTCATTCCCATTCCCTTTTTTGTAATCTTTATAAAGAAGAACACTGCCACCACTGTAGAATTCTTGCTGAGTCTTGCTCCCTTTCCTGGTCCCTTCCCACACACACACCCAGTGATGATCCCCTTCCTCTAAAGGTGTCCTTTCTTATCTCTTATTTACTAACAGCTAACCAAAAAGGAAACTACCAATCTGGTCTGTATTACTCCTTCCCAACTATGGGCCAGCCCTACAGTTAAACCTGTCACTGCTGACTAACAGTAACTACAGCTTCCAGGAGGATAGCATATACAATACAATACATTTTCATACATTTAAATCGAAAGGGGTTTCCAGAGAGGTGTCATGCCATCCTTTCCACCTCTACACTCTCCCCTTCTTTAATGATGGCCGTCCACTGCCATCCAAGACCAATAACAAAAAAGGGGTTAATTCATACACAATAGCACACTTGGGTCTGAAGTCTTGCTGTCTCAAGACATCTTCTTCACGGTCGCTGGCATCTTCCCTGGTATCTGGTCCTTCTCTGTTAAGGACCCCAGAAGGAAATATATAACGAAGTCCCACACAGTGTCCACAGTCGTTGAAACTTACTGGACATGGTCCTTCTAGGTAAGAACCCAGGAAACATAATAGTCCATACAAATCACAGTCCCTTTTTCTGAGGGTATTAGTCTCTACTCTCTACCAGTTGCCTGAAGTTCAGCAGAAAAAGTCGCAGAAAAAGTGGATACCTCTGGAGTTGCCTTGTATCGTTGGAAGCTTAACTGAGCCTATTTAACACACTCTTGCTGGACTTTACTCCAGACAACCTCTTTCTCCCAGCCCACAATGTCACTGACTGTGGCTGGTCACATCACTCCCACCATGTAACAGCCCTTGCAACAATTTGCACTTGTCCACTACTTCCCCCTCATGCAAGTTATGCAGTTTCGGGTGCAGATATATCTATGCTTCTGTTCACATGCAGAAACCACCAATCTATATTGAAGTTAACTACTTGACCCTTTGTCTGGGTATCTTCCGTGGCGAATTGAATATATCAGCCCACCTCTATCACGTTGTCTTCATCATATGCTCGTTCTCGCCAGAGGCTTCATGGTGGGGGTTCATGAGGTCCTTTGACAGGCAATGAGGAAAACTGTAGCCTCCCCCAGTTTACCTTGATCTCCAGGGGATCCTCGGTGGGACCAGTGATTTCAGCTGTCAGAACCTGTTCCTTTGTCTCGGACGTCCCCTAGTTGGAGCGCCCCTAGCACCATCTACAGGGGACGGTACTGCTAACATATCAGTGGGACTGGTCGCAGCAGTAGCTGGCACAGCAGCCCCTGACGGTGGTACTGACAGGCTGGCAGCACCAAAGGGTATTACCTCAGGTGTCCCAGTAGGCCACTCTGCTATTGTCCCTGGCAGACTCTCCCTTTGGCACCTGGCTCCAACACCACACACAGAGCTCTGGCTGTGGGATAGTAGCACACTGCATCACACGCTGTGCCACAGCCGGTCGTCCTTATGTGGTCCCTTATGGGTGATGACTTCCCGCCATGGTTCCCGACATCATAATCTGGGGCATTTCTTTGGACTCCTGCTTATCTCCAATCATGTCCATCTGCCATACCAATTTCAGTCCTGTCTTTTCATGGTTCGCCATCTTCCTACCTTCTGCACCGTGCAATGCTTTCTCTTTGACGTCCGATAAGAAAATAGTGCAGGCTTCTCTCTGACTGCACGCTTCCTGCTTGTTTGGCTCCGTCTCTCCCAGGATCGGTCTTCTGACGCATCTACTCTGTCACACATCACTCTCGCTGACTCCACCTTTGTCCATACCTCCTGTGTTTGCCGTTCTTCACCCGATGGGCAGCACTTCAGTTTGCATCACACCCTCCCTCGGCATGTACCTCTCATCTTGAGCAAGAAGCTGTCTGCAGAGCATAGCCCCTTCCGAGCCAATACTACAGTGGGCTGGACACATTTTTACACTCTCAGACGCCATTCACTTACACAATAGGCTGTCCTTCTTCTCAGCTCACCAGCCATCACCATTTTAGGACACATGATTCTGGCTGCCATCTTGAGCCATCAATATTTAGGCACCATCTAATTTATGCCACAGGTATTTTCCCCAAAAAAATTATCCTGCCAGCAACACCTAATGTAACATTTCGCGGGATGGTAGCCATGGGTGAGGTACTTGTGGTGCCCCAGGGTCCTGGTCATCACAGTGGCATTGCTTTCCCCTTGGGGAGAGTGATGTCACGCTTGGAAGCGATGAAGGATATCTTTCATCAGGTAATCACATACACACAACACGTTCACACTCCAGGCCAGAAGGGGGAGCTCTAAACCTGGTTTAGGGTGAACTTCCCTATAAATACATTCTGGTCTGGAGGGAAGAAGAGATTTCAGGCAGACTGTCAGAGGACAGGGAAGAGGGCAGACAGACATAGAGTGTCAGAAGGTCTGAAGGGGCCATGTAGTCTGAGGTACTACAGCTCCTGGAGGAAGAGAACAGAAAGGGAAAGAACAAGCTTGTGGAAAGTGTGCAGGGGAGAAAAGGCACAGGAGAGTGATACCAGCAGAGCAGTGAATTAGCTACCTCCCTGGCTGGCGCATATTTCGGTAGCTGGAAGAACGTGGCCGTGCTGAACTCTAAGTGGCATAGCTGAAACCGGCAGGACAGCTGAACTTCAAGTTACCTGGCCACCTTTACACCCAGGAGACTCAGCGATACTTATAGGGCCCGGGTCGTGATAGAGACCCTATAAAAAGGCCTGCTTCACCTGTCATACGGGTTATGTCCTAACCTATATGGGCGACAGAGAAGAACTGTGAGGAATTTATCAGAAGCCATAGGCAGTAAGGGACTACAACACCACCGCGCTTTGAGGAAGGCTTTCATCTCCACCTGGTGAAGGGGACTCTGGATTCGCTTCCAAGCTGGCCGGACTCTGCCTGTTCCGTGATCTGGTACCCTGGACTGCGGTTGCCTGAAGCTTCAGTAAACCAGGTAAAGAGACTGCAAACCTGTGTCCTCGTTCTTCACTGCACTTCTCACCATCTTTACTTACTCACCGGGAGCCCTGGGGATACACTTTACCTGTGGGAAGTTATACCATCTAGCTGCCATACCATAACCCCTGAGGACCCCTTTAAGCAGCATCGGTCCCTACTGACCGAATACCACAGGTGGCGTCACGAACATAAACTTTAATCAATACTCCTTTCACATGGGCGCCCAGGGCCACGGACCGGGTTGCCGCCGTGACACGTCCTCTTAAGTACTGGACCCGGTACCGAGTACCCCATGGCCCTGGCGGGCATTCCATACTCATCTCCCATGCAGAGGCATGCTACAGAAACATGGGGTCCTGCTTGTGTGTGTGTGTGGTTGTTTTGCTGCTGCAGACACCTTCAGGTTCAGCTCTGCCATGATTTGTGTGGCGCCGGAGGAAACCAAACCAGCTTGTAAAAGTAAAGTTCTTTTTACTGAACATCAAACTTATGTACAGAGAAATAAAACAAGAAATAAACTCGTTGTTTTCCTCTACAGAGTGCAGAGGCACATTCGCGGTGGTTATAGCCAGTGACACACTACATGAAATGAACATTTCTGTAGAGCTGCAGGTTAAGCTGAGGGCCTCCATATTTCCAATGTAGCCACCCAGGTCGATGTGTTTTTCTGTCACCACTACACCTCAACCACACTTCCCGGGAACAGCCTTGCTGAACCTTCTGTTTCCTGGTCTACACACACACACACACACACACACCACCCCCACACACACACACACACACACACGCACACACACACGATCCCTTCCTCTCAGGGTGTCCTTTCTTGTCTCTTGCTTACTAACAACTAACCAAAACAGGAACTGCCAAACTGATCTTTATTAATACTCCCTAACTGTGGGCCAGCCCTACAGTTAACCCTGTCACCCCTGACTATCAGGAACTGCTGCCTCCAGTTGGATACCACATACAATACAGTATATACATGTAAAACAACAGGGGTTTCCAGAGAGGTGCTATGTCATCCTCTCCACCCCTACAGGAGCAGACATACGATTGGTGCAACCTGTTCAGCCACACAGGGGCCTAAGAGATAAGGGGGCAAATGCCACCTCCAAAGCAGTTAGAAATGTGCATTATAATGAGCTATTGGATTGAAAAGGGCCCATATATTGTTTTGGAACCAAGGCCCCTTCGGTCTGTGTCTGCACAAGAGTAGGAGTATTATGCTTTACCAACATTCCCACAGAAAAAGGCAGTAATCATACATGTGCACTACCACTTCACAACTGGACCCTTAAAGGGACACTGTCACCTGAATTTGGAGGGAACAATCTTCAGCCATGGAGGCGGGGTTTTGGGGTGTTTGATTCACCCTTTCCTTACCCGCTGGCTGCATGCTGGCTGCAATATTGGATTGAAGTTCATTCTCTGTCCTCCATAGGACACGCCTGCGCAAGGCAAGATTGCCTTGTGCAGGCATGTACTACGGAGGACAGAGAATGAACTTCAATCCAATAATCCAATATTGCAGCCAGCATGCAGCCAGCGGGTAAGGAAAGGGTGAATCAAACACCCAAAAACCCCGCCTCCATGGCTGAAGATTGTTCCCTCCAAATTCAGGTGACAGTGTCCCTTTAAGAGCCTTGTTTTTGGTGGAGGTCATTGTCTACCAGATATCACCTAAAGTCCAACAGGTCCTTGCAAGGGAAAACAGTTGTCTAGTAAGAAAAAAGCTAAATGCTCACGGGTTGGATTGGTTTGAGGAGAGCAACAGTGTAGCAAACTCAGAAATGGACTGGTCAAATATCTCATATTGACTATCTAGCTACTAAAAAAGGCTCAACTATCGATGAGCCGAAACATTGTTATTATGCACATGGGAGAATAAATCACTGTTTTTTTTTGTCATCTGATCTATTGGAATGCTGACTATAGTTCTGGATTTATCTATTTTTCTGACAATTCATTTTTCTTTCTTTCCTTCTTTCTTAATAAAAAGATAATGGAAAAGCACAAAAGAATGAACAATAAAGGGTGCAAAGCCTCCCAAACAAAAAATCCAATTGTTACAATACATGAAGAAATAAGGCTGGGTTCACACTGCGTTAGTGTGACCCGTTTAACGCGGCATAACGCGGTGTAACATAGTCCGTTAGCGCCGCCATTACTTTCAATGGCGGACGCATCGCTAGCGCACGCCCACAATGGGCGTGCGCAATTGATGTGCCGTCATTGAGTGATGGACCCGAGAGGCGGACTGCAGCGTTTCCGGGTCCGTCACTGCTAGCGCACTGCTAGCGCAGATGGAGCTAGCAGATGCTCCATCTGCGCTAGCGCTGTGCAAACGTCAGCACTTGCATTAGTGCAGTTCGTTTAACGGATGTGTTGAATGGACTGCACTAACGCAGTGTGAACCTAGCCTAATAAAGAGAGAAATCACTCCTAAAATTCTGCAAATGAAAAAAAGTGGACTTAAATAGTGGACTTTAATTAGCCCATGTTGTAGTGTTTCATTTTACAGAACCTTTCTCAAGCCCTTTTATCTATCTATCTATTATCTATCATCTATTATTTATGTATCTATCTATCTATCTATCGATCTATCTATTATCTATCTATCTATCTATCATCTATCTATTATCTATCTATCTATCTATCTATTTATCTATCTATCTATCTATCTATTATCTATTATCTATCATCTATCTATTATCTATCTATCTATCTATCTATCTATCTATTATCTATTATCTATCATCTATCTATTATCTATCTATATATCATCTATCTATCTATCATCTATCTATTATCTATCTATCTATCTATCTATCTATCTATCTATCTATCTATCTATCTATTATCTATTATCTATCATCTATCTATTATCTATCTATATATCATCTAGCTATCTATCTATCTATCGATCTATCTATTATCTATCTATCTATTATCTATCTATCTATCTATCTATCTATCTATCTATCTATTTATCTATCTATCTATCTATCTATCTATCTATCTATCTATTATCTATTATCTATCTATTATCTATCTATATATCATCTATCTATTATCTATCTATCTATCTATTATCTATTATCTATCATCTATCTATTATCTATCTATATATCATCTATCTATCTATCATCTATCTATTATCTATCTATCTATCTATTATCTATTATCTATCATCTATCTATTATCTATCTATATATCATCTAGCTATCTATCATCTATCTATTTATCTATCTATCTATCTATTATCTATTATCTATCATCTATCTATTATCTATCTATCTATCTATCTATTATCTATTATCTATCATCTATCTATTATCTATCTATCTATTATCTATCTATCTATCTATCTATTATCTATTATCTATCATCTATCTATCTATCTATCTATCTATCTATTATCTATTATCTATCATCTATCTATTATCTATCTATATATCATCTAGCTATCTATCTATCTATCTATCGATCTATCTATTATCTATCTATCTATTTATCTATTATCTATCTATCTATCTATTTATCATTGTTTATTCCATATCTGTTCTTCCTTCTATATGGTGTACGTCTGACATGAACATGACTTGACACCACGACTGTTACCAAGAATAACATCTCGCTTCTTACATCCATCCAAGTATTTGTGATCTGGATTCTTCTGCGGTTCCAGTCCTAGCAATAGATAAATAAATACTCTTCACAGGCTGAGCTTTTATTTTACCATGAGAAGGAGCTCTTTGCTAGTAACCCCTTACTAAAATCTGCTAAATTGGGTGATTAAATTTTAGGAAGGCCTCCAGATTCCCCTTTGGACTGTATTTAATATCTGTAAAGCTGCCTCTTGGCTCTGCCAAAGTAAACATAATTGCGAGCAGTTCAAAGGTGAGTAAGCCTAAATGTTTCTTTTAGCCTGAAAGGAATCTGTTTTCAGACTGAACTCAGCATGTTAGGGAGTGCCCCGGCTCACAGCATGGTGGGCAGCGCTGCATCTGTGTACACAACACTCACTGCTCCCCCACACAAATACTGAAAAAATTCTCATTAAAAATTATTGCTGTGTCAACATGTGAGGCCACCAGAGCCAATCTGGAAAATCCATTCATTTCTCCTCCTGACTGAGGAACGGGGAGATAGAGTTTAAAAGTGAAGTCATCTGCTGCTGCCTGTCCTGTCACTCAACATCCGGCCACTGACCCCTTCTCCTGTCTCAGGACACCTCAGCTTTTCATTCTTTTATACCAGAAAATATGCAGCAGAATAAAGATCTATTCTACTAACAAAGGTGCATAAAAAAGCAATTAAAATGGATAGATGAAAGATAGATAGATAGATAGATAGATAGATAGATAATAGATAAATAATAGATATGATAGATAGATAGATAGATAGATAGATAAATAGATAATAGATAGATAGATAGATAGATAGATAGATAGATAGATAGATAGATAGATAGATAAATAATAGATAGATAGATAGATAGATAGATAGAAAGATAGATAGATAGATAGATAGATAGATAGATAGATAGATAGAAAGATAGATAGAAAGATAGATAGATAGATAGATAGATAGATAGATAGATAGATAATAGATAAATAATAGATATGATAGATAGATAGATAGATAGATAGATAATAGATAGATAGATAGATAGATAGATAGATAGATGGATAGATAGATAATAGATATGATAGATAGATAGATAGATAGATAGATAGATAGATACATAGATAGATACATAGATAGATAGATAGATAGATAGATAGATAGATAGATAGATAGATAGATACATAGATACATAGATAGATACATAGATAGATAGATAGATAGATAGATAGATAGATAGATAGATAGATAGATAAATAATAGATATGATAGATAGATAGATAGATAGATAATAGATAGATACATAGATAGATAGATAGATAGATAGATAGATAGATAGATAGATAAATAATAGATATGATAGATAGATAGATAGATAGATAGATAGATAGATAGATAGATAGATAGATAGATAGATAGATATAGGTGGTTCTCACAAAATTAGAATATCATCAAAAAGTTAATTTATTTCAGTTCTTCAATCAAAAAAAAGTGAAATGCATATATTATGTAGAGTCATTACACACAGAATGTGCTGTATCCAAGCATATTAATGGAAAGTTGAGTGGAAGGAAAAAGTGTGGTAGAAAAAGGTGCACAAGCAACCGGGATAACCGCAGTTGTGAAAGGATTGTTAAGAAACGACCATTCAAAAATGTGGGGGAGAGTCACAAGTATTGGACTGCTGCTGGAGTCATTGCTTCAAGAGTCACCACACACAGACGTGTCCAGGACATGGGCTACAAGTGTCACATTCCTTGTGTCAGCCACTCATGACCAATAGACAACGCCAGAAACATCTTACCTGGGTCAAGGAGAAAAAGAACTGGACTGTTGTCAGTGGCCCAAGGTGTTTTCAGGTGAAAGTAAATGTTGCATTTCATTTGGAAATCAAGGTCCGGAGTCTGGAGGAAGAGTGGAGGCCACAATCCAAGCTGCTGGAGGTCTGGTGTGAAGTCTCCACAATCAGTGATGGTTTGGGGAGCCATGTCATCTGCTGGTGTAGGTCCACTGTGCTTTATCAAGACCAAAGTCAGTGCAGCCGTCTACCAGGAAATTTTAGAGCGCTTCATGCTTCCCTCTGCTGACAAGCTTTTTGGAGATGGAAATGTCATTCTCCAGCAGGACTTGGCTCCTGTCCACACTGCCAAAAGTACCAATACCTGGTTTACAAACAGCAGTATCACTGAGCTTGATTGGCAGCAAACTCGCATGACCTTAACCCCATAGAGAATCTATGGAGTATTGTCAGGAGGAAGATGAGAGAGACCAGACCCAACAATGCAGACGAGCTGAAGGCTGCTATCAAAGCAACCTGGGCTTCCATAACCCCTCAGCAGTGCCACAGGCTGATTGCCTCCATGCCACACAGCATTGATGCAGTAATTGATGCCAAAGGAGCCCCGACCAAGTATTGAGTGCATTTACTGAACATACATTTCAGTAGGCCAACATTTCGGATTTTAAAATAATTTTTAAAGCTGGTGTTATAAAGTATTCTAATTTACTGAGATAATGACTTTTGGGTTTTCATTGACTATAAGCCATAATCATCAACATTAACAGAAATAAACACGTGAAATAGATCACTCTGTTTGTAATGAATCTATATAATATGAGTTTCACGTTTTGTATTGAAGAACTGAAATAAATTAACTTTTTGATGATATTCTAATTTTGTGTAGATAGCTAGAATTTGCCAAGCCTACAACTCCTATTTACATTAAACCAGATTGGACACATTTGGAAATACATTTATTTTATATTTTTCTCCTCCTTCTTTAGCATACATGTCATTTTCACTATTCTGCAATTACATCATGACTTACTCCAGTCACATCCGGAGCTGCAGTGGCTATTTTACTGTTATATTATGTCATGCTCTAGTAGCATCCAGAGCTGCAGTGGCAAAATCTACATACAAATTCACAGTAAACCTCACAGTGACCGCATCATCCCAACATTATATGCACTCTATATAATCAAGCTATCCTTTAATTTTGATTTTTTTCTGTGACTCTTGGTCATTAAGTTGGGGGTGTGACATGGAGGTGTTCTATTTAAAAGGGGTGTTTATGTGTGTAAAAATCCAGGGACATCCGTGATTTTTGGTTCAGTTGTCCAGAAACAATGTAACAGTAGGTGACAACTCAGTTCTGCAGGATTTATAGACAGCTGTAACCTGACGCCTCAGTGAGCCGACAGTCAGTCTTGTCTTGAGAAGGATGGATTTTTGTAAGAAAGTTTTTCTGAGTGAATGATGAGTTTGAGAAAACTCATCATTCACTCATGACAAGGTTTTTTTGTGTCTGATGTGGCCACTATTGTCATCAGGCTTTTCTATCAGTTTTTTCAGCAAAAATAATGAACCGTATTGAAAAACGCAATATTGTAGCATGTTCTGACTTGACTCGTTAAAGGGTCCGGAGCTTCAGTTGTTGTTCGGGAGCCATTAAAGAGCCGGATCAGAAAATGCTACAATGTTATTATGTGAATGTCCCCAGAACGGACCATGAGATCAGTTCTTGCAGGAAGAGGGAGAGGCTCCTGCTGCAGCCAAATGCCTAACATCCATACCCAGGATAGTGAGCAGTAGAAGGGGGACATGCCTGAGCTCCCGAGACACAAATTTCTTCATATATTTTCTATTTCTTATATCTTAAGTTTTAATTGTAATTTGAAATAAATTAAGATCAAAGGAATGAAAGGAAATGAATAGAAAAAGTGCTGGCGAATTTAATAAAGACATTTCGGTGCATTTGTTGTGTGAAATTATTTCAATAGCCAGAGTTTGATGACTAAAGGACACAATAGGTGACCTCACTCATAGCCGATACAATATCATTTGTAAAAAAGCAGAGCTGTAGTATAAAGCATAATGGTGAAAAAGACAGTAAAACAGTAAAACAGTCGCTTACATTAGGGAAATATTTACGTTTGTCAATCGTAAAGCTGATATTGTGAGCAGCACACAGAAAGCTTCACATGAATCACGAGGTTAAGTCATGAAATGTGTCAATGCTGGTCTTTGTCCAAGAGCTTTTCTTATTGTGTCACCACTGTTCATTACAAATAACTTATAAGGATTTCCTTTTGAGATATTTCCAACGTCCTTGCAGTAGCAAATATTATTGTCTGAAAAAACACTTCAAAAGTTTTAAAAGCGACATTCAGACAGTGGTAATTGTGAAAAGCAAGGATGTGGAAGGACCGTGAACTGCACTAATGGAACCGCAGTTGTCACCTACTGATACATTGTTTCTGGACAACAGAACCAAAAATCACAGACCTCCCTGGAATTTTACAGACCCCTTTTACAAAAAAACACCTCTGGGCAGGGCTTAGCGCTTTGCATTTTCGTGCTAAATATATATCTGCTGCATGTGACCACATTTTTTGGGGGGAAAGAGGGGGGTGAAAAAATTGCTATATTGTTATCCATAGCGTATTACATGCTTTATGTTAAATTTTGGTGCTATAGCTATATAACACTCCAAAAAAGCATTCAACAATTTTTTATGGATTCAATTTGTCATCCATAGAGTATTACATGATTTCTGTTAAATTTTGGTGGTATATGAAACCCCCAAAAAGTGTTTTTTTTTTCTGGATTCATTTAGTAGTAAACCATAGAGTATTACGTGCTTTATGTAAAATTTTGGTGGTATATAACACTCCAAAAAAGTTGAAAAATTTTTCTGGATTCAATTACTCATCCATAGACTATTATGCCCTGTGGGTTATATTATAGCGGTATTATATAAAACTCAAAAAAAAAAGTTCAAGATTTTTTTCTGGATGCAATTAGTCATCCATGCAGTTTAATGTGGTTATTGTTACATTACATGGTAAATAAATTTCCACAAAAATTTTTCAATTTTTTTTTTCTGTATTCAATTAGTTATCCATGCAGTTTAACCCTGTTATTGTTACATTATGGTGGTATATAAAACTCCAAAAAAGGTCAAAATTACGGTGGTTTCAAATTTTTTAAAAACGCATGGCTTGGTACAGTTTGCAAAACATTTTTGTTCCAAAAATCAAAAATTGACATATACTGTATACTGTATAACCTGCTTTGTGTTAAATTCAGCTGGTTTGAAAGAAAAAAGAAAAATTGGCCTGCTGCAGGTATAAAAATTTGGTCCCTGGGTTCTTGGTCCACAGCCACCACTGTTTCTCCCGGTGTGTCATCCCCACCTTGTACATGCACGTGTCTAGGAACATCACCCGTGCCCTTACAGACTCGGTTGCTGGGATTGTCCACTTAACGAACGACATGTGAACAAGCACTTCTGGCCAAGGATGCTACATTTCCCTGACGGCACACTGGTTGAACCTTGTGGAGGCCAGAGTCGAGTCCCACCCTGGCATGGCACATGTGCTTCCGACGCCGGGGATTGTTGGCCCTATTTCTATCAGGGTTTCCTCCACCTCCTACACCAATTCCTGAATGTCTCTTCAGCTCCTCCTCATCCTCCGTCTCTGATGAGTTGCCTCAGAGCACGTCGTCCACATCAGCTGGAAGCTGGAAACACTGCAGCACTGCCTCAGCGAAGAGGCAACAGGCTCTGCTGAATCTAATTTGACTAGGAGACACCGTGGCAGAGTTATAGAATGGAATAATAGACCAGACAGATCTGAGAATCTCACCACTGAACTTGGTCATGTGTGATAACGGCCGTAACCTGGTAGTGGCTGTGAAGTTTGTCAAGCTCACACACACGTACAATGCTTGGCCCACGTGCTAAACTTGGTAGTTCAGCGGTTTCTGAAAACCTACCCATATTTGCCCGAGCTTCTGGTCAAGGTATGCCATGTCAGTGCCCATTTCCGCAAGTCAGCTATAGCTGCCGCCACTCAAGCAGGGCTACAGTAGCACCTGCAAGTATCTTCTCACCGACTGGTGTGCCACATGAATATGTGCTGGAACTCCACACTGCACATGCTGGCTAGGTTTTGTGAGCAGCAGTGGCCAGTTGTGGAATACTAGCTCCAATATGCTTGTCGGTATTCCGGTCAGCCTCCGCACATATGTGAGGAGATGGACCAGTTGCCGTGTTCCCCCTGAAGACATCAATACTGCCGTAGTGTAGAATGTGAATAATGTTTTGTTCCTGATATGTTTCCTTGTTAAAGCATTTGTAATTCCCCTGTGGACTGCAGTAATAACTAACAGTCACAAGATGTCACTGTCTAGAATGTAGGTGAGGTTTGCGCAGTAACACAAAAGTCATGGGGTTAGTTGAGGTTTAACAGTCAGCCCAGATTTGGGAGGGGGAACTGAGTGTTAGTGGCAATTCCAGGAAGTGACATGCAGTCAGTGTGTGGGCAGCAGTGAGTAAAGTTGCAGGCCTAGGAGGCTGCTAGGGACAACATGAGCCCAATACTAAGGGCAGTGGATTGCCGCAAATACCCTTCCATGTGATTTCGTCTAAATGGCCTTGAGCAACCTCAAGATGCATGTCAGGGACCAGGGGCACACTCAGTTTGTGAAGCTACAGGGAAAGAGGGACACAGACTACATGGGACTGAAGGTGTTGCAGTTCGGATATACTGTTAGACTACTTTCACACTTGCGTCATTTGGCCTCCGTCGCAATGCATCGTTTTGGGAAAAAACACATCCTGCAAATGTGTCCGCAGGATGTGTTTTTTTCCCATAGACTTGTATTGCCGACGGATCGTGACGCATTGCCATACGTCGTGTCTGTCGTGCACTGGATGCGTCATGTTTTGGCGGACCGTCATCACGAAAAAACGTTCAAGGGAACGTTTTTTCGCATGTCGGGTCCTGCATTTCCTACAGCGTATGTGCGGCCGGAACTCCACCCCCTCCTCCCCAGGACTTTAGAATGGGCAGCGGATGCATTGAAAAACTGCATCCGCTGCCCACATTGTGCCGAATCTTCACAACGTTCATCGGTACGTCGCGCCGACACTTAGCAACAACCCGTACCGACGCAAGTGTGAAAGAAGCCTTAGAGGTGAGAAAGATTCCCTAGGGCTAGGAAAGCCAGTGAGAGGGACATGCCAACTATACCGAGAACCAGAGCTGAAGTTGTATTCAGTACCTGCGGGTAATATGACAACCCATTAGGCCTTGTCCTCTGCATCTGCCTGTAAATACTGTACATACTGCCATTAACAAAGTAAAAGTTTGGTTTTTGTAAAGCTTGTGTCCCCTGGATTGATTGCTGCCCTAGTTCAAGAAGAAGGATTCCTGGAGTTAGACGAGGCCTGCTGGCCAGATGTAAGTGGGAAGCAACACTACACAGCAGCACACCGAGACTGGGACACACCTTGTCTGTAGGATGCCAGAACGAGAGGGGACCGAAGCTCATCCACGACTACCTCGCTTGGGCATCTTACACATAACAACTGAATAGTGGCATGGATGTCTGACATTTGTGTGGTTCTCCAAAACTTTGAGGACTGCACAAAGATGGTGAGCGACGATGATGCCATCATCAGTGCAACGATCCCACTTCTTTGTCTACTTAAACAGTCGCTGCTAACAATTTAAACATGAAACTTTGCATGCAGACCAGGTGGAGATGGAGGAAGACATGTGACAGGGAGATACTACCTAGCCCAGCCTTATCTTATCTATTCAGAAAAGATTAGGTAACAATGAGGAGGTTTAGGCTGAAGAAGAGGAGGAGGAAAAGGATTTGGCTGATAGCGCAACAAAGGCTAAAGGTACCGTCACACTGAACGATATCGCTAGCGATCCGTGACGTTGCAGCGTCCTGGCTAGCGATATCGTTCAGTTTGACACACAGCAGCGATCAGAATCCTGCTGTGATGTCGTTGGTCGCTGCAGAAAGTCCAGCACTTTATTTGGTCGCTGGACTTCCTGCTGACATCGCTGAATCGGCGTGTGTGACACCGATTCAGCGATGTCTTCACTGGTAACCAGGGTAAACATCGGGTTACTAAGCGCAGGGCCGCGCTTAGTAACCCGATGTTTACCCTGGTTACCAGCGTAAAAGTAAAAAAAAAATAAACACTTCATACTTACCTTCCGCTGTCTGTCCCTCGGCGCTCTGCTTCTCTGCCCTGTGTAAGCCCAGCGGCCGGAAAGCAGAGCGGTGACGTCACCGCTCTGCTTTCCGGCCGCTGGGCTTACACAGGGCAGAGAAGCAGAGCGCCGAGGGACAAACAGCGGAAGGTAAGTATGAAGTGTTTGGGTTTTTTTTTACTTTTACGCTGGTAACCAGGGTAAACATCGGGTTACTAAGCGCGGCCCTGCGCTTAGTAACCCAATGTTTACCCTGGTTACCGGCATCGTTGGTCGCTGGAGAGCGGTCTGTGTGACAGCTCTCCAGCGACCAAACAGCGACGCTGCAGCGATCCGGATCGTTGTCGGTATCGTTGCAGAGTCGCTCAGTGTGACGGTACCTTAATACCCACACAAGCTTTGTCCCGTCTCTCCTACATGGATGTGCTGAGGAGGAGATTGAGGTGGAAGAGATGGAGGAGGAGCTGGAGAGTAGTCATCATGGTGTAGATAGGGAAGTGTGTGCTATAGGCACCTTGGCACATATGGCAGATTTTGTGCACCGCTACCTTTCCTTTGACCCTCATGTTACATTCATCTTAGCCATAAAAGAGTACTGGTTGTTCACTCTGCTTGGCCTCGCTTCAAGGAGAACCTTTCTTATCTCCTTCCAGATGCTGAGAGGTCTACTAAAATGATGCTATACCAGAAGGCCACTGTGGAAAATATGTTGAAAAAATTCTCATCAGACAATGCGAGCGGCAGGGGACAAGCTTCCTTCCCCAACCAAGTAGAAGATGCAAAGTAGACAAACACCAGGTACAGCAGAGGCAGGGGTACACTGTCAAATGTCTTGGCCAATTTCATGACACCCTTCCGGATTCCAGGCCCTGATGACTGGGTATTTTTTTACAAGGATCGAAAAGTTTTTAAAGTAAAGATGGGCAAGCAATACCTGGCCAACAAATCCAGCGTACTCCCTAATTCCTCTACAACCATCAGCTTTTGAGTCTCAAAGGTTGACACCTGGCATAAGCTGTCCCTCTATGCCGTGGAGGTGTTGTGCTGCCCTTCCGCTGGCGTCTTGTCTAAGTGGGTTTTTAGTGCCTCTGGTGGGATCATAACAGACAGGCGTTTTCGCCTGTCAACAACAGAAAGTGCTGTCAGGCTCACTTTGATAAAAATGAACAAAGTCTGGATTAGCCCCAACTTTTCCCACACCACCAGATTACAACAGCACATACAGTGTTTGCAATCTTCAACATTTGAATGAGGCCTGCCAGTTGTTGCCTTCAATGGTCTATGGATGACTGGATGACCCTCTAGCAATTTGTTCCTGGCTTTGTACTTTGTGCAAAGCCTTTATAAGTGTAGGAGTGCACAAACTGCACTTTAAAAATATTTTAATGAGGCTCCCAAGTTGTTGCATTCAAGGGTCTATGGATGACTGTATTACACTCCTTAACATTTTTTCCTGGCTTTGCATTTTGCGCAAAGCCGTTATGAGTATAGGAGTACCACTACATGACAATTTGAACATAATGTGCATGAAACTCTTCTTTATCTTTAGCACAGGGTGTTTCTGAGTCTCTCTTTACATCTAATTTTTGGCAGTTCCTGCTTCCTTCATAAATTACACTGAAATTTCCACTTTTTTAATTAAAAAAATTATTATAATTTGATCCAAAAAAAATTTTGGTTTTTTTAAATTATTTTTTTTAAATCCTTTTTAAATTTTGCCTTATATACAAGTCATTATACAGGAAAGAATATTTCTTAACATTTTTTTTCCGGGACCTCCAATGTCTTGTCGATTTTTAATGTTTTATTGTCAGTCCTTAAAGTGGAGTAAAAGTGTGATACCATTGTTCTCAGCAGAGATCTGGGAGTCAGAGATGCTTCCAGGGGTCTTTCCCATGCTGTTCTCCTTCCATCTCATTCATTTCAACATTTTCATTGTTCCCCCTCAAAGCTCCTTGTAGGGTCTGCCGGAAAAATACTTGGAGTTCCCATTGACTCCTATTATACTCGAAACTTGAAACAAGCACCCAAGCATTAGGAATTGCTCGATTCGAGTAACGAGCATTCGAGAATTTAAGTTCCTCTTGAATGGAGTGGAGCCTCCATGGCACCATTCTTGTTCTAGTTTTCCGTGGGGGCCAAAGTTTTTCTTTTGCTTTGGTGAAAAATGTTGAACTTCTCCAAGATTTCTCCAGGAACTTGAAGGTAGAACATTTTTCTTCTCCTGTTGTACATGTGTTGTACAGACGGTGCAGTTACGTAAATGATTCCTACCCTTTTTGTCTCCAGACCTACAACCTAAATCTCTTAATGGTACTTTCCGCAGGCAAAAAAAAAGACTTTATTACCGAAAAAATAACATTTGGTAAAGGTGCCAACATTTCCCTAGTGTGTGTGTTTGTCTTTATCAGATGGTCACAAGTTCATAGAATAACACCATGAGATGGACTCATACATGAACCGCTTGCGCTTATGAATAAACTCTTCCTATTTCTCAGCGTCATCTTGTTTTCCTGCCCCAGGCATAAGACAGCGAAGCACTGTTGTTCTATTCTACTGCCTTCTCCATAAAGAGAGACATTCTTCTGTCCTGAAGCACTGATGTTTTAATAACGTGTCGGACCTGAGTAAACGAAAACAGAAAAAAATAACAGATTGGCTGGCAATCTATCTACTTTTACGTGAGGGGGGGTACTTTTTAAAAAAAAATTAAAAATAGTATGTACTTGCCTTGTTGTGTGGTTTTTACATTGTTTTGTTATAGTAGGGGAGCAGGGCAAGAAAGGAAATAAATCCAATGGAAAAATGCGTTTGATCTGTCAAATCAAGTTGAAAATATTTCCAATTTGTAAATGATCCATATTTTAGATAGATTGAAATTGGTATTTGATTTTTCTTTAAAGGCTATGCCAGCCTTTGCATTGTTTTCTATTGCAATTTCCGGACATAAATATTGTTTAATTACTTTTAATTAGAGATTTGTAACACATCGCTTTTTGCAGCTTGCATGCACAGTGATACATTACAAACTGCTCAGCGCCATTCAGTTTCAATCTCAGTTTCCATCCCAATCTGTCTTTTTGTGAATGCAAATTTAAGCTCAATTCTAGTAAATTAAATCAAAAATTGAGCTCAGATTCTTATTCAGAAGAAAACTGGAGGGGATGAAGGCTGTGCTGAAATGGAGCTGCGTTTCTGTATTAACACTGAAAAGCATTGAGCTGCTTGTAATGGATCGTAATTCATGCAGATGCAAAATGATTAGAACATTTTGTAATGAAAGCCGAAAGAAATGTTGTTGTTGTTGTGTTTTTTGTTCACATGATACATGAACATCCATGCAATAAAAAAAAGTTTTAACTGTCGGAATTTTCCTATTTACTGTAATTGCTGTAATTGGGAGATGTCTGAAAGTCGCAACCAATATAGATGCAATTTTCTTTTGCGGAGTTGGTGACACCACTGAATACAAAAATGGCAAAAAAAATTGCGTGCAAGCGTGAAACATTTGGTAATCATTCTGAAATCTGATTTATGTATGTTGTTAGATTTCCATTTTACTATTTATGATTTTTTTAAACAGAAGCAAAAACCAAAGTAGTCAACCAGGATAAGGACCATGAGCAGAAATTTGCAGAAGGAAAATGGTTAAAAGGGATCTGTCTGTAGGATAAAGCTCCTAAGCTGTCGATATGGGTATGTAGGTCCTAGAAAGTTGAATAAAAGGATGCCTTGATATCCATGATCCAATGTCTTATTCCAGAGAAATTCACATTTTTCTTAATATGTACAGTACAGAGAAAAAGTTTGGACACACCTTCTCATTTAACGATTTTTCTGTATTTTCAGGACTATCAAAATTGTACATTCACACTGAAGGCATCAAAACTATGAATTTGCCAAAGCAGTCATCAAAGCAAAATGTGGCTACTTTGAAGAACTTAGAATATAAGACATATTTTCAGTTGTTTCACTCTTTTTTGTTAAGTATATAATTCCACATGTGTTAGTTCATAGTTTTGATGCCTTCAGTGTGAATGTACAGTTTTCATAGTCCTGAAAATACAGAAAAATCTTTAAATGAGAAGGTGTGTCCAAACTTTTGGTCTGTACTGTAAACGAGCTGTTCCAGGCTATAGGCCGGAAGTAGATCTCTCCGCCAATCTGCCTCCGGAGCTTTTTGTAAATGAAAGGAGGTGTTACCAGTGTGAGACATGTAATGATTGACAGTCTGATTTACATGTCTCACTTGGTAATGCCCTCTTTCCTTAAAATAAACTCCGGAGGCAGATTCCCGGGGAGCTTTTCATAGGTGTTAGAAGCCAAGGTAAGACAGACACCTGTACTGGAAAAAAAAACAAGCAAAGGAGAGAGGAGTGCGGTGGATCCAGGCGCTGCCGCTGACAAAGGCTAATCTAGAAGGGTACATATAAAAAACTTCCAATTTATTACACTGCGTTTCAGAGTAGAACCTACTCGTGAGGAAGGAATAGGTTCAGGTTCTACTCCTAAATGTGTTGCAATAAATTGGAAGTTTTTTATATTTACCGTCAGCGGCAGCACCTGGGGTCCACCGCACTCCTCTCTCCCTTCCTTGTTATGTTCACTCTCCTTTTGGTAGGAGTACAGCGACCCGAGCAGCAGCCATGATTATACATCACTATTCACGTAGTTCTCTCCAGTGATCGACCAACCCTCCGACTCACCGTCTCCTGTCGCCCACGGGGTTACACAGGGAGCGCCTCTTGTTTTTTTATTTCTTTTCTAATGGAAAAAGACAAGGTATCTTGTGGAAATCAGGGAAGCAGGATTTCAACATATCACTATAAATTAAATATACATTTATGGCAGTGAAATTAAATTCTCCTCAAATTTTACGAAAATCAGTCTTCTAATTAATACAGATTTTTTTTTGCAGTTTGCTCTGCGTGAATTCAGCAAAATAAGGAGCCAGCAGGTCGCCATCTTGTTGAACCATAAAAGGCTGGCAAAAGGTTGAAAAAAAATAGTATCTCATGGCTTACCTTTCCGGTCATCCACGTCTCTTGTTTTTTTACTTCCCCCATGTTTTTTGGCCTGTACCATTGAGCGGCATGTGGTGACATCATGACATCCGTCCTTTGAGACCACCGAATAAGCATGCGACGCGTGTCATGATGTCCTAGTGATGTCAGAGTCCTTGTCACGCAGCCCAGGGTGAAGACAAAGAAGGTGTGACGGGGCAAGATGGAATGAAGATGTGCGGAGGACGGGATGGTGGGCTGCGGGAGAGGCAGGACCAAGGACCACCTCATGTAGCCATGCCATGTGATCCACAGCAATGGACCATCTTGTTTGCAGTCATCAATAGGTCAATGCAGGAATGGCGCTCCCGGTGGCATCTAAACAATGGAAAATTACACCAAATCTCTTTTTTTTCACCAGCTGAGAAAAATAATAATAAAAAAAACACGTATTTTTAAACCCCCTTCGCCACTCAGCCACATTACAATTGGTTGGATGTACTACACGTGAGCCTAGAATGATCTTTCTAATCGTAGAAAATGCAATAATTATGATATGGACTTTCATAGTAAGTACACCAGCCTCATCAGGACTCAGTGATCTATTTAATAATATATACAGTTCTGTTTCTGGAATCTGGTGAGAGATCCACTTTTCTAGGTAACTAGTTGCTGTTAGAAAAAAAAAATAAATCCTACATAAACCCTTTAATTAAATTTAATCAGAAGATAGTATGTAGTAAGTTCCTATACTCCGCCTAGTGGTGGAGGCGGGAAGTGAATTTTTTTTATTTACAGGTTCTATACCCAGAGGATTTGGTTGCAGCTCGGTATCAGAGAGCAACTACAGCTATGTGCAGATGGATTCAGAACACAAAATATCTACTTAGTGCTACAACTGAGACATTCCCTTTAAATCCGTTTGCAAGAGTAAATGCTCCAATGTTAATAACTGTTCCCTACATAATTACATTCAGCAGTCTGCTGCGGTTACAGTATTAGTTCATTGACATTCATAGCCTTGCAGTCAGCACCACAGTAACAATAGGGTCGATCCGACTACCATTTTATTACTTGCAGCTGTTTGTACGGCTTAATATACTGTATTTGTGGGAGATAATGCCGACCAAGTTTGCATTGAGAAGGAAAACTATTGTGCATTTTTAATAACACAAGGGTTTTCCAAATTGCCTCTTGGGCTCAGTTGAATATTTAAGCGTTTTGTTTCTTTCTTTTTTTCTGTTTTTCTTGTAATTGTATGTGTGGGGTAAAATTCACATTGTTTATTGTTTCACTTAATTTGGTTTTCAAAAAAAAAAAAATGTTTCTTCTGTGTTTGCGAGGAGCTCCCCCATGCAGATAAGACGCCAACAGAGTCCTGAAATTAAGAGACACTTTGGCAAAGGAACGGTTTCCAGACAATTAGCTGCAGCCTCTGCTCTGACCGAATGTTCGGCTCCCCCCCTGCTGTTCACACATCATATTTGCCTGAGAATAACAGGAGCGCTGCACATGCTGCATTTCAAATTCACTTCTATTTTTAACAATTCTTCCAGCTGAAGAGGGGAATAAGTGCGGGAAAAAAAGTCAAAATGTAGCGATTACGTCTAATAAAAAATGGCGCCAATAGAACCGGAAGTTAAACTGATTCAAATAGGGACGTAGCGAGAGACCAGATGCAAAATCTACAGTAGCATAATAGCGAGACCCAGCCCTACAATTTATGGTATTGTTCTCATGGTACGCGGCACAGAAGCTGTAGAGCTGCCTCTGGCACTTGTATCAGGGTATATAATTACTGTATGCGCATTATAATGCACACAGTGGTGTCACTGCACATAGATAATGCACAACGATTTCCCACCGCAGGGATGATAACTACTGTGATAATAAACAGATAATAACCCTGTTGGATAGTAATTAATACAGTGACATCAGAGTGCAAACATGATGCACACAGTGATGTCACAATAAATTGATAATACACACGGTGATGTCACAGTACAGTAATAATACCCACAGTGATGTCACAATGAAGGGATAATAAACAATGATGTCACAGTATAGTGAAAAGCCCTGTGATGTCACAGTACAGGGATAATACATAGAGTGATGTCATAATTAAGGGGTAATAAACAGTGATGTCACAGAACCCTAATCTATATATATAATTGTCTAAGGGTTTTTCCGTCTGTCTGTCTGTCTGTCTTTCTGTCTGTCTGTCCTGGAAATCCCGGCTCTCTGATTGGTCGAGGCCGCCAGGCAACGGGCACAGCGACGATGATGTCATAAAGGACGTAGACATCTCACGTTTCTGATTCAGCGACGGGCACAGTATCGACGTAGATGTCATAATGGTTGCCATGGCGGGTGCCTCGACCAATCAGCGACGGGCACAGTCTGCCGCGAATTCTGGAATCATCATTGTCCATATACTACGGGGACATGCATATTCTAGAATACCCGATGCGTTGGAATCGGGCCAACATCTAGCAGTGATGTCACAGAACCCTAATCTATATATATAATTGTCTAAGGGTTTTTCCGTCTGTCTTTCTGTCTGTCTGTCTGTCTGTCCTGGAAATCCCACCTCTCTGATTGGTCGAGGCCGCCAGGCCTCGACCAATCAGCGACGAGCACAGCGGCGATGATGTCATAAAGGACATAGATATCCCGCGTCTCTGATTGGTCGAGGCCGCCAGGCCTCGACCAATCAGCAACGGGCACAGCGACGATGATGTCATAAAGGTTGCCTCGACCAATCAGCGACGGGCACAGTCTGCGGCGAATTCTGGAATCATCATTGTCCATATACTACGGGGACATGCATATTCTAGAATACCCGATGCATTAGAATCGGGCCACAATCTAGTAATAAATATAAAAGCAGAGATAATAAACTGTGATGTCACAGTACAGGAAAATACGCACAGTGATGTCACAGTACAGAGATAATACACACAGTGATGTCACAATAAAAGAAAAAAAAACAGTGATGTCAGAGATAATACACACAGTGATGTCACAGTACAGGAAACATAGGGATGTCACAGTACGGAGATAATACACAGGGGAAAAAATGGAGGCACACCAACAGGAGACGAAGTCTAAAGCCACTGTTAAAGTGGTCCTAGGAATATGCCACCAATGTGTAAGAGACAAACTCGTTAAGAAACATTAAGAGAACGTTTGAGAAAGAGGTAAATCGGAAGAAGACAGATTTATAGGAGTCCAAAAATTCAAGAATCAAAGAAAGAAGGGGCCGCGTAAGATTTACGAGGTCCCATCTCTCAGTTATGTTGTTACAGATGTTTTTGTAGTTGAATTCTAAACCCAAAATGACTTTTTATATGAGAAAAAGACTGCAGGCTTAAAGATTGACTTCCTTTAAATTATTGGGATTCGTTGACATGTTTTATCTAGCGACCACAGAGTACGTTTCAATCCTCATACTTTTTATGGTTTGAGGTGACCATGCAGTGTCCTCTCGAAAACTGCCAAGGTAAATGAGATGGAAATTAGACATTGCATGCCCTATTAGCAGCCACTGATCTCCGCAAGAATTTAGCATTACATTTCTTCAGGGCTAATCATCTAACATGAAAGAGACTTCAACGTAAAAATGGATCTCTGCTGCAGATTTGTGTTACATGGTATAATAAATTGCACACAGGAGGAATAAAATAAACAGTGCACAAAGTATTCGCAGACGCACGGCTACTTTGACGAAGAACTAATACAATTATTTATTTTGAAACCAGATTGCAATGAATTTTATGAGTTTGAGCCTTGAAAACTCTACTCGACTGATAATGTATGGGGTGAAATTCATTAGGCAGTGATAAATGGAGGTTTCTCGGTAGAAGAAGTAAGACTTCAAGTCGATGAGTTATTTTATGAAACCCGTTAACATGTTCAATGTAAACACAGAGTTTATTGGAATTAATATAGAAGAACTTTATAGAAAGCATATAATAACAGCTGGAACAAAGCTGAAATACTTCTCACTGGTGGCCTCGTGGAGACTGGACGAGCTCCTACTAAGGGTTTATTTGGGATTTGCAGAAAAGGATGTACAGGGGTAAGTAAAAGTTTTGGCACCCCTGGTCAAAACTATTGTTATCGTGAACAGTTAAGCAAGTTGGAGTTGAAATGATCTACAAAAGGCTCATTCCAGCTTCTCCACCATTATAGAAGGCCAACTTTCCACCCAACTCTCAAGATCACATCTCACCACCTATGCACTTGACCAGATCCCATCCCACTACATCCCAAACCTCACCACAGTCTTCATCCCAACTCTAACCCATCTCATCAATAACAACTATCAATATCAATAACAACTGGTGCTTTGCCCTCATGCTTCAAACATACCTCAATCACACCTATCCTCAAAAAGCCCTCTATTGACCCTCTGTATCTAGCTATTTCACAATATCACTTCTCCCCGTTGTCTCAAAACTACTGGAACAACATCTCCATTTCGAACTGTTCTCCCACCTCTCTTCCTGCTCCCTCTTTGACCGCTTATAATCTGGCTTTCAGCCACATCACTCTACCGAAACTGCCATAACTAAAGTCACCAATGACCTGCTGACTGACAAAGCCAAGTGACACTACTCTGTCCTCCTTCTCCTGGACCTGTCCTCTGCCTTTGATACAGTGGACCACTCCTTATTACTACAGACCCTCTCATCTCTTGGCATCACAGACTTGGCCCTATCCTGGATCTCATCATACCTAAAAGACCAGACATTCAGCGTCTCCCACTCACACACCACCTCCTCACCTCGCTCCCTATCTGTCGGAGTCCCGCAAGGTTCAGTCCTAGGGCCCGTTCTCTTCTCCATTTACACCTTCGAAATGAGACAGCTCATAGAATCTCACGGCTTGCAGTATCACCTCTATGCTGATGACACACAGATCTACATCTCTGGACCAGATATCACCTCCCTACTAACCAGAATCCCTCAATGTCTGTCCACTATTTCATCCTTCTCTGCTAGATTTCTAAAACTTATCATCTCACTTGACTCCATTAACAAACCTATCCATTAAAGTAAATGGCTGCTCACTCTCCCCATCCCACGAACCTGGTGTAATCCTTGTCTCTGATCTCTCCTTCAAACTACATATCCAAGCCCTTTCCACCTCCTGCCGACTTCAACAAAAACATCTCCCGGATCCGTTCATTCCTCAACCTAGAATCTGCAAAAACTATAGTGCATGCCCTCATCATCTCACGTCTTGACTACTGCAACCTCCTGCTGTGTGGCCTCCCCTCTAACACTCTCACATCCCTCCAATCTATCTTAAACTCTGCTGCACGACTAATCCATCTATACCCCTACTATTCCCCTGCCTCTCCTCTCTGTCAATCCCTTCACTGGCTCCCCATTACCCAGAGACTCCAGTTCAAAACCCTAACCATGGCATACAAAGCCATCCACAACCGGTCTCCTTGTCTCCCGGTACCTACCAGCACGTAACCTCCGATCCTCACAAGATCTCCATCTCGACTCCTCTCTTACTTCTTCTTCTCACAATCGCATACATTTCCCCCTTGGAAGCACAACAGCGAAACGCGCGTTGGGGTTGTTTTCCACGTCCGTCTTTAAGGTTGGTCTATTACGGGTACCTTTATTTTCATCACTGCTATTCTTACTATCTGCATGCACTTTAAGGGGTCTGGATTGCATTACAAACCGACTTTATTAGGCCGTTTTTGGTAAATTATTGTTGTAACGGTTTGGCTTATTTTTACATGATTGTGATTTAGGTGCCTATATATACTGTGCACTTGCTAGTTTATATTGTTATATTGAATATGAGGCCCTCATGAATTTTTGTAGTTAGCAGCCTTATAAGCGTTATTTAACATATTTATGACCATTAACTTTGCTGCTCATTTTGCCATTTTGCACATACTCATATGCATGTAGTTTAATTATGCCCTTTTGATTAATCCAACCACCTTTGGACATGACACTAGGTGTCACTTGAATCCTTTTCTTTTTGTCTTTTTTATGTTTTTTTATGTATCTATTTATTGGTATGATGATAAAATTGTTTTAATATAATCATCAATAAAATTTCTAATTTTTATTGCTTTGAGATCCATCTCTTTTTTTGGTTTGATAAATGGAAGTAAACCTGACCTTAACATAGAAGTTGACCTGAGCTTAAGATAAAATGGAGTAAACCTGACCTCAACATAAAGGGGAATAAGCATGACCTTAACATAAATGGGAGTAAACCTGAGTTTAAGAAAAAGGGGAGTAAACCTGAAGTTAACATAAAGGGGTATACATGACATAAACATAAAAGGCAGAAAACCTGATCTTAACATAAAGGGGGTAAACCTAACCTTCAAGATTTATATTTTCCCATTATTTAATTTGGGATGTTCATGTTAAAATTTATTTAAATGCTATCAAGACTCATAGGAAAAGCTTGTGAGTCCTAGTGACCCCGCCCACACAGAACGATTGGTGGTTTTGCCTGAATATGTTTATACACAGGGAGCTATCAGCCAATCACTATATGGGGGCGGGGGAAGCAGGACTCACAGGCTTTCTGCTTGAAGCCTGACATCATGTAAAGAGCAGTGTTCCTAAACTTACTGAATAAATGTCTATGTATCCCTGAGCTCAGCTTCTCCTCTGTTCTATGCTGCCCTCAGATCCTCTACTTTAGTAATTTCCAAACCTCCATATATTATTTTTATTTGATTTACTTCTTATGCAATTACATTTTGATAGTTATATTATTGGATAGCTTTTCCTTTTTTTTATGTTAATAGTTAAATTGAGGGCATAAAAATCGGCACATTAAAACATAACATGGTTAACTCTGTAGACTGCACCTTAAAGGGACTCTGTCACCTGAATTTGGCGGGACTGGTTTTGGGTCATATGGGCGGAGTTTTCGGGTGTTTGATTCACCCTTTCCTTACCCGCTGGCTGCATGCTGGCTGCAATATTGGATTTAAGTTCATTCTCTGTCCTCCATAGTACACGCCTGTGCAAGGTAAGATTACTTTGCGCAGGCGTGTACTACGGAGGACAGAGAATGAACTTCAATCCAATATTGCAGCCAGCATGCAGCCAGCGGGTAAGGAAAGGGTGAATCAAACACCCGAAAACTCCGCCCATATGACCCAAAACCAGTCCCGCCAAATTCAGGTGACAGGTTCCCTTTAAGAAGCCCCTAACGGAAAATGCCAGAGAGTAAAATCTCGATTGTCCCTCCCTTTCTACCAGCGACACGGAATGAATATTGCAGATGCTTTGAAAAGCTGTGTCTGCAATAAACTGATTACAGGAACATCTTTATAACACCCACAGACTGGAAAAAGAAGACACCACTTCAGGGTAAGACCATGTGTGTTACTGTCTGAGGAGCTTCGTTTTGGAATGTCTGTGTGGTCCGACATATGTTGGAAAAACCTGGATGATTAAAAACTCCAGATTCACCTAACCCCAAAAAAATGTAAGAAAAAGGGCTGAGTCGTGTGCGGTTCTGGTGACTCATCAGCGTCCATATCAATAGAACGTGGGTACTAGAACTTTGAAGGATTTTAAGACATGAGATATTTTTTAAACATTGTCTTTATATCGGAAGCGCGACAATTCATTAATTGAATTTCGACATAAAATTATTTACAATTACACAATGCTGTATTACTTACTGATGGAGATGAGCGGATTTATTCAACTGGAATTAAATTCTGGAATTTTACAAAAATCTGTATTCTCCAAAATATCAATATTTTGCAATTCACTCTGCAAAATGGCAGCCAACCGCAACCACAATTATGCTGGCGGAAAATGGTTAAAAACAAAAAAATATTCTGCTTCTTGTATTAGTCGATGCTGCTTGGTATAAACTACCATAAAAAAATATTAAGCAGCTTTTATATCCTCATCGGGAGGGATATGGGGCGAGTTCTGTCACATCTATAGAGACCTAACAGGCGGCTGTTGAAAGTGACAGGGATCGCGCACCTTTCCTACTCAGTAGACATTATGTCAACAGTTCCGATTTGGAAGTGAGGAGCTGAGTCAGATTACTCCTTTACAACCATAGTTGACTACAATTTAAGTAGTCGTCCACTACTCGGACAACCCTTTCGGAATCTATGTTTGCCCCCGTAAAATAATAACACTTATACTCACCTCCGGTGCGGGCGCCGTTCCAGCAATGTCGGCACTGACTATCCCAGAGATCACGTGACACTGTTACGTCACGCGATCCCTGCAGCCATTCATCAGCCACTTCACTCTCCTCCGTCTTAAGGCAAGTCCTACTCAGTAGACATTATGTCAACGGTTCCGATTTGGAAGTGAGGAGCTGAGTCAGATTACTCCTTTAAAACCATAGTTGACTAAAATTTAAGTAGTCGTCCACTACTCAGACAACCCTTTCGGAATCTATGTTTGTCCCCGTAAAATAATAACACTTATACTCACCTCCGGTGCGGGCGCCGTTCCAGCGATGTCGGCACTGACTGTCCCAGAGATCACGTGATACTGTTACGTCACGCGATCCCTGCAGCCATTCATCAGCAACTTCACTCTCCTCCGTCTTAAGCCAAGTCACATACATCCAGAGGAAATAAGAGTCGCTCTCTCACTTCCACTGGATGTATGTGACATGTTCGAAAGCAAGGGGAGTGAAGCCAGATTGGATTGACAGCAAGGATTGCGTGACGTAACAATGTCAGGCAATCTCTGGGAGGATCAGTGCCGACATGTTATTATTTTACTGGGGGGAGAACATACGGATTGAGAAGGAGTTATCTGCTACTTGGACAACCCCTTTAAAACCACATTCATACGTTCAGTATTTGGTCAGTATTTTACATCAGTATTTGTAAGCCAAAACCAGGAGTGGGTAATAAACGCAGAAGTTGTGCATATGTTTCTATTATACTTTTCCTCTGATTGTTCCACTCCTGGTTTTACGTTACAAATACTGATGTAAAATACTGACCAAATACTGAACGTGTGAACGTCGCGTAAGACTGTAATGTACAGCCAAGGACGATCTTTCGAGACAAACAAAATTATCAAAAACACTACTGAAGTCTACAGACACCTTATTCATTGACATCGGGAAGTTTTTCCGTCATATCCACCACATGTGATCCCCAGACGTGAAGTGAACCTAACTTTACTTTATTAGCTAGAATAATTTCGGAAATTCCAAAAAAATTATTGGAAAAAACGTTTGTCCAAAAAATAAAAATAAATAAAAGTCATCATTATTTTATTTCTAAGAATCCAGGTAATTTTCGTTCTATTTGCAGGCTCCGCTCCGGAGATTCTTAGGTATCGTATTTTACTGGCAATACACACATGTGCTGCTCCCTCGCAGACTGTCCGTGTATTACGTCCCTGCCTGGTTGGTCTTCGGCAGCCTGTCCTCACATTCCTTCTCTACTTAGATACCAGTAACCTCTCCTGTGGGACTAATATGTAAAATGCTTGATTTCCCAAATCGCTATTATCCCCCAGGATCAGAATTCTATTTGTTAAAAATGAATCATCATTTTCTTTATTTATTTACAAATCATTACTATGGGTAAAAAATAAAAAAAAACTTTGTCATATATCTATATATCTATATAAGCGAAATCAGATTATTTCTCCTCCTGGATCGATCATTCTTTCTCATAATTCTCAGCTTACATTAAAATTTGTCTTCAGTGAATTCCGTCCCATTATATAGGAGGTGACAGTTGGTGCTCATAAAGTTCAATGGAGAACTGTAACTGTCACCATAGAACATTATGATGAAGACAGTTGATTCTCAGAGTGTTCCATGGAGAACTGTAACTGTCATTTCAGCAGAACTTGCATTAGAATGTCTGTGTCTGCTTAGCTCCGCCCCTCTCCATAGAACATTAAAGGCACCAACTGTCTTCTCCTATCTCCGTATTGGAAACATTTTCTGTATCTTCACTGAATACAGATTTTACCTGTAAATTGTGAGTCAAAGATCAGTCCAGGAGGAGAAAGCAGATTTCCCTGATATGATATAGTACAGCATTTCTTATTTTTATGTGTGTTTTGTTTGTATTTCATGTGTATTTTTCATGTACAGTAATTATTAAATAAAAATTAAAAGGATGGTTCGTCATTAAGAGGTGAATAAGTAGCAGCAATGTTGGGACATAAGAGAATTTAAAATGGTATTAAAATTACAAATGGGAAAAATCCACTTAATGGGGAACTGAAAAGTCGGAATTGGGCTGAATGGATCTGTGGACTCTGCCGTACCTAGTTCTGAAAATCAATGGTGGTCCATCCTAATTTGCTGTTACATCTATGACTATTTATAAAAATCAGTATAGGTTCAAAGGCGACCCACCTACTTATGACTATTAAAATCAAATCTAACTTCCCAAGGTCTAGTAGCAACATCACCATGATGCCCCCCAAAAGACCACCTTACCTGAGGGTCATCTCATCATACTGGAAGCACGCTGTTTACAGAATTAATTCTGCTAAATAATTATTACTTGCAATTAAATACTAATTGAAGACTTTGTGTTTTGTTATCGCTCTGTGAAGACATTGAATATTGGGTATTGCCATCATATGTGTCAATGAAGTATCACTGTGCACTGTCACGCTGCCCGATCAGTCCTGACTAGTGATAAGCAAGCATGCTCAGATAAGGTGTTATCCGAGCATGCTCGTGTCCTAATCGAGTATTTTTGACGTGCTCGAAAAATATGCTGAAGTCGTCTCGGCTGCATGTCTCGTGGCTTCGACAGCCACAACACATGCAGGGATTACCTGTTTGTTAGGCGATACCTGCATGTGTTGCGGCTTTCGAACAGCTGCGATGACTCGAGCATGCTCACTCATCACTCATCATTACCCCTCTGGGGGAATCATAAAATTCTAGAATGTTAGAGTTGGAAGGGACCTCCAGAGTCATCGTGTCCAACCCCCTGCCCAATGCAGGATTCACGAAATGATCTCAGACAGATGTCTGTCTAGCCTCTGTTTGAAGACTTCCATTGAAGGAGAACTCACCATAGAATCATAGAATGGTAGAGTTGGAAGGGACCTCCTGGGTCATCGTGTCCAATCCCCTACCCAATGCAGGATTCACGAAATGATCTCAGACAGATGTCTGTCCAGCCTCTGTTTGAAGACTTCCATTGAAGGAGAACTCACCATAGAATCATAGAATGGTAGAGTTGGAAGGGACCTCCTGGGTTATCATGTCCAATCCCCTACCCAATGCAGGATTCACGAAATCGTCTCAGACAGATGTCTGTCCAGCCTCTGTTTGAAGACTTCCATTGAAGGAGAACTCACCATAGAATCATAGAATGGTAGAGTTGGAAGGGACCTCCTGGGTCATCGTGTCCAATCCCCTGCCCAATGCAGGATTCACAAACTCATCTCAGACAGATGTCTGTCCAGCCTCTGTTTGAAGATTTCCATTGAAGGAGAACTCACCAACTCTCGTGGCAGCCTGTTCCACTCATTGATCACCCTCTCTGACAAAAAAGTTTTTTTCCAATGTTTAATCTGCATCTTCTCCCTTTCAGTTTCACCGACCCTATTGAGAAGCTGAATGGTATCATCCGATTTTCAGTGTGATCATACATTTCCTAGAGGAACAACTGTAGGACAACACAATGCAGGGATTTAAGAAAAAAGAATGATTCTGCACTCTGAGAAACAAATGAGGCCGAAATGTAGAAAGTGATGGTAGATGAAGTTGTGGGTAGTGGACAGCGATTTGTAGAGATGACGTTATGGATGTCTCCTCTTTCGGAGACTCTACAGGGCAGCGTGGGATCCTTTGCTCTCCCTGATACCCAGGAAGAGAGATGAAATACTGTGGACAGCTGAAATCTAAGGCAAATGGTGTCCGAGTGAAACTGAACAAGGGTTTTGCCTGCATAGTGTGGGTTCCTAAATATTTCCAGATCGCAGGTCAAAGGTTCAGGACAGCAGACCCAGCTGTAGGCACCATTGCTGAGATGTTTTCTCCCAACGTGAGGAGTCATTTTTCCTAGTCTGATTAATCACCATTATCCACTAATGAATTATTGTTCTCGGTCTGATTTAGTGGAGTCACGTTCCTAATTTTGGATTGGAGCCGGGTAAATTCTCGTAAACTTAAAGGGGTCTTCCTAAATTGTGAGCGCAGGATTTGCCATAATTGTCTGATAGATGCAGCTCTCACATTTGCCTGTTTTTTTTTCTGTATCTTGCATATATGTGAATTTTGGTGCATAACTGTATTCCCTGTGAAATACCATAAGAATGAAGAATGGAGGGCTGCACACTCGAGGAGACCACTCTTGCCTCGTGAAGATATACATAAATGTCTAATGTCAAAATCCTTGTGAACCTTTAGGTTTGTCATTTAAAGGGAACCATTCACCAGGTTTTCCTAATATAAAATAAAGCCATCATCTTTATCGCCCCTTTTACCACAGCTCAAGAACCTGTATATAAGCCCCATCTCCCCCCATAGAAAAAAATACCTTTAAGAGCTCATTCACACGTTGATTTTTCAACGTACGAGTAAAATGGACCTATTAGTGTGATCAGAGTTTGATCAGAGTGTGATGATGGTGTTATCTGTTTTTCTCGTAATTGATTAAATAAAATAAAAAAAATTCCATTCTGCTAGTCCCAGAAAATCTGACCACACTCAGATGTCATCCGGGTGCAGTCCAATGTTTTCCATGGATCCATAGACTTGCATTGCCAATTTTGATCCAACCCCCAGATCAAAATTGGGTATGTCTTCAATATTTTCTACAAACCACTTGGTCCAAGGAAAAAATTGCACAGCCCAATAGAATATCATGGGCACGAGTGCTACTGGAGAAAACCTCAGCGAGCATTCGTACAAGAAAATCAGATGTGTGAATGAATCCTTGTGATTCCATTATACAGCGTGGTACAGTTCCATTGCTATTGCTGGACTTGCTCGGTGCGTCGTCTACACCCACAATCGCCGTCCTCCTGCCTTGATTGATGTGGATGACGCATCATACGTCGTCAATGCAGCGCCGACAATCTCACTCCTGCTCAGTTGAAGCACAGACCTGTACAGGTGCACTGACGAGGGCAGAGCAAAGTACGGTAATGCATATTCTTTAATAATTTTATTGAAAACTATTTCCAGCATTTCTTTCCTTTTTTTGTTTTTAAATGGATTCTGAGAACCCTATCTATTGCTCCAACCAAGGGGCAGAGAAGGTCACCTTATTCTTGAGCAGGCTCAAAGCGGTGCATGGACCCACAGACCTTCTACTATAAATGGGTTGTCCAGGATTGTAAATCTTCAAAGCGCGCACAGTGCAAGCTGTCAGGATTCCCCTGTGCCGCTATCAGGTGAGTGATCACAAGTATGCAATTTGTATGCATGCAGTCAAGTACAGAATGGACATGCCCTGTCTCAGTCAATAAAAATGAATTTTGCAAGGCATGTCTAGTCAAAATGTGTCCGGAAGTATGCAAATCACATAACCACCTGCTTCCGGGTTCCGACACCAGAGAATCCTGACAATGTACACTGTGCGCGCTGTGAGGATTCACAAGTCTGCACATAGGGTGACTTCAGACTTGATCACCAAGCTTGGACAACCTCTTTAAACTATATACTTCTATGATGTTTTTGGAGTATAAACAGAGCACTTTAGTACCTTGAGTTGAGCAATCAAGTGGGGTCTCAGGTCCCACACCCTCTCCGATCTGTAGGACTACATAACATAGCAAAAGTTATTTTAAACTTCAGTTCCCCTTTAAGCACATTTTTCTAATTTGGTTGTAAAAACTTTTTCTTGATTTTAACAATTGTCACTATATGGCTTTCCATATTATAATATGTTCTTGGTTTTTGGGTGTCTCAAAAATGTCAGAAGCCTTATCTTCAAGATTTCAGGTGAATGAGTAAATGTAATAACCACGAGGCAGTGAGCCGTCTCTCGGTTATTTCTTTGTCCTCGTGGTTTGACGTTGGACCGGCATCTACAACTCGCAGTCTTTAATTGGTGGTTTCTCATCCTATACTTAGTGAGTCTGGAGTTGTTTTTGGTGTGTAACAAAAGTAAGATCCTCAGCAACCGTAATCATAGATTGTTCCTATAAAGTACTCACATACGGACAAGACGAGCCGCTCATGTCAGAATCCACACGGCTACGTGCAGGCTCACATTATAATAAGCAGTGGCATAGGGTGAGTTACCAGTGCCCGGGGAAACACAAGCATTTGGGACTCCCTAGGTCCCTTTCACCAGTGCAGTGTTGAACCCCTTATCCTTCAAGCACATATATTTTAATTTCAGGAAAATATTGATGTAATTACCAGTGATGAGTGAACGTGCTCGAATAAGGTCTTCAGCGTGCTTGAAAATCATTTTTTTGTTCCCGCACCTTCATGTCTCGCGGCTGTTTGACAGCCGAAACACATGCAAGGATTGCCTAAAAAACAGGTAATCCCTGCATGCGATGTGGCTGTCTAACAGCCGCGAAACATGCAACTGCAGGGACTTGAACATACTTGCTTGGTTAGCATCTAAGCATGCTCAGATGATGCCTTATCCGAGAAAGTTTGCTCATCACTATTAGAAATCTGTCCAGAAAAAACGCAACAAATCTGAAACATGTGCACAGTCCCTTAGAGTTAAGAAAAAGTGTAAAAATATAAAAGCAGCTCTTAGTATGAAGAAAGACAGTATCGTATCTTTGTGCACTTTTCTTGATTCAATACTGTCTCAAATCATCGGCTGCTCATCTTCTGCCGTATTGGTTGCTGGTTATGATCCGATACCGGGTACTCCATCTATATCAGAGCCATTAACATCCTCATTAAATTGCTATCGATGTCCAAAGGCTGCAATATGCTGTAAATCCTAGAAAAAATAATTAATTAACAAATTATAATTATATTATTTCATTTACTATTTGTTTGTTTTTTTTATATTTTTTTTTTACTATTAATATGTGATTTTTTCATTATAATTGAAGGCAGATGAATTCCGTTGTTTTATTGAGCAGCGGCCACTCCTGTGCAGTCGGGTGAAATCTTTGCCCTCCATATGTTATTGTTTAATATTAGTCTTGTAGCACTACACAGCTAGAGAATGTTATGACTGTTTAATGAGATGTCATGCTTAACTATTGCAAACACGATACCCCAATAAATCGTCCCGATGACATGGAAGCCGTTCTTTTCCCATCTGCTGCTCCAACAATCATCTCGGTGGATGACAGCGCTATGTCCAGTGTCTATAAGTGCTGGCACCAAATATATATCTGGGAACGCGATAACGGGACGGTCACAGAACACAAACCCACAAATATAAGGGATTGAGTTTCCATTGTAAGTTTAGATCCAGGAATTGCTAAGAGTTCATATGGCAATAGTTTATTTTACAGGACATGTAATCAATAGGAATATTTTGCACTTTGCAGAACCCGTTTTCAGATTTTCTATTAGATAATTCTTAGTCGATCCGGGGTCCCCTGTTCTGAATCTTTCTCTATTAACCAGCGGAAAGTGCAGATGCAAAGAGCATTTTAGGAAATTAAACACTTACAACTTTTCCCAAAACATTAGAGAGGATGTCTGAGATCAACCAAGTGGAGGAAATGACATAGGAATCATTAACTACCTATTACATCCTCTGCTACTTTAGCAGACCGCTCAGTGATTGACTGCAGCAGTCACGTGTGTTGACATGATATCAGCACTGAAATCAGAAAGCAAAGACCGGTGGTGGACACAGGAGTGGTGATCCTGGAGGAACTGTAAGGAAGTAGTAAGCCATGCTTCTTGGGTCAGTTAATTTCCTTTGTCACTTTTTGGTTCATCAAGGGTAACCCACGATATCAGAGTATGACTAAATCGGTGTGTGAAGGGGGCAAGATAGGCCATGTAAATAAGCATCCAGCCAACCCCCTGATTAAGACATACTTCGACACATGAGGTAACTTGGGTTACTAATGTTGATAATGTGTGTAGTTTGACAGTAGGGATAGTGATAGTTAATGTTTGGGACTGGCCCAGAATTGGAGGGGCTAAGTTGAAGGAAAATAGTTTCCTGTTGAGACAGCAGGCAGGGCCAGGAATGTGTATAGAAAAGACCTAAGATCTGGTGTGATCATCGCCGCATTGCTTGGGTGTCCTTAGCTGTAAGAGGAGACCATGACAGAAAGAGTGTGATCCAAAGCAGAAACAAGGAAAAGTGATTGAGAGACAGATTGATTTACCGGAGATGGGGCCTGGGAGAGGATACTGTATATAACCCTCCCCAAGTTAATGTTCAGTAAAAAGTTTATTTTTGAATGGTGGTCTCCCTTATTGAATTGTGAAACACCTGGTCCTGGCCAACCAGCAACGTTGATTACATGTGGCCTGTACGGGCATAGCAACCTCACAGCACAAGTCCACACACCCAGCCAGGACCCCACAACTACATGTAACGTGCCAGGGCATAACAGAGGAGTACCTCGCCCACGACTACTGCCCAACGCCACGTTACAAACTAAGAAATGACAAAGAATGTAACAAGTCAAGTATTGACAGAGAAGAGGTTTGGCTTAGCTATTCAAATGTGCAGTTAACCGACCCCATTCGCATATTGTTCTTCTTAGTTGCCAACACAGGAATCAATGTCCCAGGTCGAGCACCGTACTGAAAGAGTAAGAGCTCTTTCAGACATCCATGGTCATTGGTCCGATCATGGATCTAAATGCATAGATTGACCTTGTATCTCCTGACCTGAGCATTGAAAGCCTTATAGAAAAATACAAAGCTGTCACGCTTGGGTCAAGGGACGCGCAGTCAGTCTGTGCATTGAGATCCAAGATTGTACATATGAACACAGACTTCTGAAAGAACCCTAAGGGCCCAAACAAGCGTATAACTCGGACTAGAGTAATCCGATAAAAAAGAAAAAAAAATTTAAGCATGCTGTTATTTCACTCTGCAATCCGTTCAGTGCTAGAAAAAATTGCATGCCATACGGACCATCAGTATTCCTTGTGTGTCCCTAGCAGAGAGAGGAGACCATGACAGAGATAGCATGATCTGTGATCCTGATTTTTACAGATACATTACAGTTCTGTAAGATAAGAAGCAGTAAATGATTCAGTAAGAGATTAATAGCAGCTGAGTAAAAAAAAAAATTGACTGGAAATGGAACTGACAAGTAGGACATCAGGACTAATTCAACTTTATTTGTGGGTTATCCTGAATAACTAACTCTTTAAGCTGATTGCTGTGGTTCACAGGAGCGGGGCACCATATGGTCAGCTTAAAAATGAAAAAAGTTTTTAAAAAAAGTAAAATGGACAACTTCTTTAGGCTACGTTCCCACAATGAGCTTTTGATGTTGCAGAATTCCTGCATCATTTTTGCACTGCTATTGAAATTAAGTTACTTGCGTTTTTTATTATATTGTTTGTGCAGTTTTTTAACATGCATTTTTATTGCATTTTTAATGCTGTGGGTTTTTGTCTCTTGTTGATGTGTCATGTTTTAAATAATGCTGCCACTTTGATTTTGATACTTCCTGGTATTTGGCTAGCTCGCTGGAACTGTAAGATACTGCGTTCTTGACACACAGTTTCAAAAATGCACCAAAAGCTCGCTGTGGAAACGTGGCCTACATCTGCCAACTTTTAAACAAAAGAATTTTGAAAAATTGACAAATCTTCAACTTAAAGACATTTCTAAGAAAAAGAATGTTCAAAAATGGATGACCCCTTTAACTTCAATTTATCTGAAAAAGCAAAGTCTTTATAAAACTTCCAAATGTTCAGCAATTGAAACCCAGAAAGGATCTAGGAGAAGCCTGAAGATGTCACTAGATTTTGCAAAAAAATCTTCTGCAACTTTTTTGCTTCATTTTGTAAAAACAGCAAAAGTGTCAGCTCTATAAATGCCTTAACCCCTTTACAACTAAGCAACTTTCCATTTTTTTTTTTGTTTGTTTTTTTCCTCTCCTTCTTCCAAGAGCCATAACTTATTTTCATTTTCAGTCCGCTTACAGCTTTTTTTTTTGGAACAAGTTGTACTTTTGACTGACACCATTCATTTTATGATGCAATATATTTGAAAGCGGGAAAAAAAAATCCAAGTGTGTTTGAAATTGCAAAAAAAGTTCAATTGCACATTTGTTTTGCGTTTTTTTTTTTTATTTACCATGTTCGTTATAAGGTAAAAACCGACCTGGCAATATTATTCCTCAGGTCAGTATGAGTACGTAGATACCAAACACATATAGTTTTTTATAAGTGGTGAAAAGAAATCTGAAATTTATCCAAAATAAAATTTACTTTTGTCGCCATTTTCCGAGCCCCTTAACGTTCTAATTTTTTGGGATCTGGGGCTGGAGAAGGGCTTATTTTTTACACCCTGAGTTGAAGTTTTTATTGACACCAATTTAGAGTAGATAAGATGTTTTGATCACTTTTTATTGGAATGTTTCTGCTTTAAAAACAACGTAATTCTGGCTTTTTTTACGCTGTTTACCGATTGGATTAATTTGCTTTACAATTTAATAGATCGGACATTTCTGACTGCAGTGATCCCAAATATGTGTATTTTTTTTTATTTTTTTTTATTTTTAATGGGGCAAAATGGGGGTGATTTAAACTTTTGTTTTTTTTCTAATTTTTGTCCTATTTTTAAAAATTTTTTTTTTGCTGAACTTAATAGTCCCATTAGGGCACTTGAAGCTGTGTCCGTCTAAACGCCTGTGCTATGCACAGCAGTGTACGTCCACCTGATCAGCATAGGCCGCCAATAGATTATACCCGCTGATCATACGGCATAAGTCCCATCCATATTCAGATCCTAACATAGGAAACATCGCAGGCAACATCTCAAAGATTGCGAGAATTGGCCGGAATGTGTATTTTATTATTCTACAACCTTTTATTATAATATTCCAGAATACGCCTCCGACTCCCGGATAACCCCTTCTACAGAGCGTCATTGTATCCGTCTCTATAAGACGCGGAGAGATAAATCAGAGAATGGACTGTTTCATCGTACTTTTCCTCGGTAATCTCTAGGACATCTACCAGCAATGTAACCCAATCCATTTAGTTTAAATAGCCCGGTATACAGGATATTGTATTGCAGAGCCCTGAAATAGAAGTTGACATATTATTTAGACACGTAACACAATATTGAACTCTTGAGCATGTAAGTTGTTAAAAGACGCTAAGAAATTGGTTAAAAATGAGTAAACCTTGGAAGGAAGCCAAGCACCAATGTAAACACAGTCATCGGAGCAAGATGGCTGGACGAGGTTATGAACGGATCCATGGAAAGTTCTAACTATACACAGGATTGTGACTCAGGAACCTTTTGGCCCCTGTCAGGCTCTAGGGTCCGACTGCATCTGCAACCTCTGCGCCCCCAATAGTTATGTCTAAGCCATCAATGACAATTGGAGCTTTGACCCGCTCATTTCTCTGAAGTCATGCATCAACATCGTAGCTTTCCAAGGCAACCACCAAATATGTATGGGGGCCTCCAACCGCCCCACGACAGAAAATGTCCGGAGAGTCATTTTCATTTTTATTTCATAAATCGGTAACTTTACTGTTATCAGATAAATCTTTCTACTCCTGGACTGATCTTTCATTCTCAATTCATGGTTAAAATCTGTAAAACCTGTAATCAACAAAGACATATTATCCCATACATGAGATAGGAGAGAGATGACATTTGGTACTTTTAAAATTCTTTGGAGAAGGGAGGAGATAAAAAATCCATGTCATCGGTTCTTAAAAAAAAACATGTGCGGTTTTGTAAAACCACGTGGTTTTTGGTTCTGTTTTTCAGTGTGGTTTTTAACGCATTTTTTTATTATTTTATGGAATGTACAGTAGGTGCATTTGTGACTCAAAAATTTTTGCCAAAATTGTGATAGAAACCACAGCAAAAATAAAAGTTGCACAGAAAATGAATCAGAGAAATGACATGATGCTTTTTCTACCCTGTGAAAAAATCTCACAGAAAAAAAACCCTTACCAGCTTAGTGATGTACTTGCCGAATGGGGTATTGGTTGATATGTTGCCCAAAATTTACAAGCTCAAAACTTATGTAAAGGGTCCTCATACCACGAGTAAAAAAATGTACAAAAAAACAAAACATGTGCACTAACGGGAAGCTTGTTGCAAGCATTTTTTTAATGTGGATTTTTGAGCATGGAATCCGTGCCAAAAAAAGAACCTCAGTGTCCCTTCACTAAGTTTGAAAAATTCCCGAGAGAATATAGCCCATACACAGCAAGACGTCATCAACATTTACTCGAATTACTAAACATAAGAGTTTATACATAATCAGAATAAGAGGCGCACCGGGAGCAGCTTGTTGACGGTTTCCACATTGTAAAATGAGATCTTATGTTTTTGATATAATTTGTGGCCGATTTCACACGTCCATGAAACTTGGATCATATTAGGAGCGCAATATCCAACCTATCTGTTGGGTTTCTTCACCGGATCTAATGCCTTCATGTATGGTCAGAGCTGGTCCTGACCATCCAAAGTCCGAGTATCACAAGTGTCACAAATATATAGGTGGCACTGGAGTTCTAGTTCTCTTCCTCTCTGAAGAGACAATTTTCATAATTAGCATATTACCCAGAGGAGCATTGCGGATTTAAGTCTCCTCATCTCGGCATGCATAGCATGTCGATCTTCCCAAGGAGAAACGATAATTCTTGGATAACGGTCAGACGCCTCACACACAGCCAAGCCAGATCTCCGCTTTGCACTAACGATGGACTGTATCCCGAAACACAGTGTCTGCAAAATGAGATTCTGGTTTGGCTACCATTCTAAGTCATGTGACAAGGCTCGTTAAAGGGTCAACATTGACTTGTAGGATTGCTACCTTACAATAGGTGACAGTAGAGTTCTAGCTCTCTTCCTCTCTGAAGAGACAATTTGCAAAATATGTAAGATGAACTCATCTGTGAATCTCCAGTACAATCAGCAGCAAAATCTAACACTTCACAGATTAAACACCATCTTTTACTGTAATATCCACACCGGAATTATTTCTCTGTCTCTGGATTTAGTTTTCGTAGCGTTAACTAAGTCCCCTATGTTATTTACATGCACTATTACTATTTACTTATTTACTTACTGCAGGGTAGTTCCTCGTTATGTTTTTATCTTGTGTTTGTCTGAAATGGCCACAGTGTGAACGTACTCTTAAGGTACCTTCACACATAACGATATTGTTAACGATATCGTTGCTATTTGTGACGTAGCAACGATATCGTTAATGAAATCGTTCTGTGTGACAGCGACCAACGATCAGGCCCCTGCTGGGAGATCGTTGGTCGCTGAAGAAAGTCCAGAACTTTATTTCGTCGCTGGACTCCCTGGAGACATCGCTGGATCGGCGTGTGTGACACCGATCCAGCGATGTCTTCACTGGTAACCAGGGTAAACATCGGGTAACTAAGCGCAGGGCCGCGCTTAGTAACCCGATGTTTACCCTGGTTACCATGCTAAAAGTAAAAAAAAACAAACAGTACATACTTACCTACCGCTGTCTGTCCTCCAGCGCTGCGCTCTGCTCTCCTCCTGTACTGTCTGTGAGCCGGAAAGCAGAGCGGTGACGTCACCGCTCTGCTTTCCGGCTCCCAGACAGTACAGGAGGAGAGCAGAGAAGCAGAGCGCAGCGCTGGAGGACAGACGGCTGTAGGTAAGTATCTAGTGTTTGTTTTTTTTTACTTTTAGCATGGTAACCAGGGTAAACATCGGGTTACTAAGCGCGGCCCTGCGCTTAGTTACCCGATGTTTACCCTGGTTACCAGCATCGTTGGTCGCTGGAGAGCGGTCTGTGTGACAGCTCTCCAGCGACCAAACAGCGACGCTGCAGCGATTCGGATCGTTGTCGGTATCGCTGCAGCGTCGCTAAATGTGAAGGGGCCTTTACACTTTGCACCTATATTAACTTACACACCGGCTCTTTTCTTTGGTTTTGCTGTGATTTCTTGTGCTTTGTTCAAACAGGGCCATGGCTCCCTCTTTTTGAGTTAGGAATTTCAACTATATAGCTTCTCCTGGACAGGTGTCTGAACGTTCGGACTTGAATCCTGCTCTGTCCTAATCTACAATGAGGCCGGCTGACCTAAGGTGAGGCTTTAATACTAGCAGTTATGACCGTCTCAATTGGGGACACCTTGTCACAGTGGGATGGCATTTGCTCTTTTTTTTAATCAAAATAGTGTTACCTAACTCCCCTATGTTATTTGCATGCAATATTAGTATTTACCGTACATATTTACTTTCTGCAGGGTATATTCTCATTTTGTTTTTAACTTGGAGTTTGTCGATGAAGTGGCCACAGTGTGAGCGTGCTCCTACAAGTTGAATGTATGCTAACTTACACTCCGGCTCTTTTCTTTGGTTTTGCTGTAGTTTCTTGCACTTTATTCAAACAGGGGCTCCCACTTTTTGAGTTGGACATTTAATCTACATAGATTCCCAAGGGCAGGTGTCTGAACGCTCAAACCTGAATCCTGCTCTGCCCTAATCTACATTTAGGCCGGCTGACCCAAGGTGAGGCTTTAATACTAGAAGTTATGACCATCTCGATTGCATACACCTTGTCACAGTGGGATGTCATTTACACTTTTTTTTAATCAAAATAGGGTTACCTAAGTACCGGATGTTATTTATATGTACTATTACTATTTACTTATTTACTTATCACGGGGAATACACTCATTTGGTGTTTTCTTGGATTTTGTCTATGAAATGGCCACAGTGTGAACGTGCTCCTACACATTGCATATATGCCAACTTATGCTCCGACTCTTTTCTTTGGTTTTGCTGTAGTTTCTTGTACTTTGTTCAAACAGGGGCTCCTCCTTTTTGGGCTAGGTATTTCATCTATATAGCTTCCTATGTGCAGGTGTCTCAACTCTCGGACCTGAGTCCTGCTCTGCCCTAATCTACATTGAGTACAGCTGAGCCAAGATGAGGTTTAAATACTAGACATAGGACCAACCCGACAGGGTACATCTTGGCACGGTGGGATGGATTTAATCAAAAAATGTGTTAACTAACTACCTTATGTTATTTATATGTACTATTACTATTTACTTATTACAGAGTATGTGCTCATTTTGTTTTGTTTTTTTCTTGGGTTTTATCCAAAGGGATTTAAAAAATATGTTTAACTTTAATTATTAAAAAATACGGATGATTAAAGACATTTCTGCACCTGCTAAAACCTTCATTGTGTCAAAGACTAATCACCAAACAGTTACATAAACACAAACATGAACATAAAAGGCACAAACACGTTACAGCGCTGTGTTTCCTTGCAGTATGTGACTACATGACGGACAGACAAGAATGCCGAGGGTTAACCACTCTGGCCATTCCTGCTTTTTCATTTCCAAATATGCAAAACCTGATAATTACCGTACGGCCAGCTGTGGAGCACCGCATTATAATAATTGTGATTTTCGATTGATTTTGGAGTATTTTTGTTTCACTAACCCCCTTAGCCCTGCATTAATCCCTGTAATTTTACACATTCTGCCCGCTCTTCAGAGAAGTGCAAGCCTTGCATTTAGCATCTCTTAAATGTTGAATTGTGGACAGACAATTTCAGACAGTGATACCAGTCCTGAAGAGCCGGAAGCCTGTGTGTCACTGAACAGTATCGCCATTAGATCAAAAACAGAATCCTCCGCACAAGTGCATCTTAGCTTTGGGGATAGTCAAGCATCTTAACATCTGCCGGAGATAGAAAACACAAACTGGCCGAGGGGAAAATTAGCTTTTTTGGATTCCAGACTGATTGTAAAGCAGCTTTTATTAGTTGGTAAACTGCGGAGCGGTGTTTATTGTAAGCTCGGATCTTGGCCTAAAGGATTCCCAATATTAAAGGATATAGAATATAAAAAATGAAAAATCCTAATATTTATCTCAGTGCTCACCTTTCCAGCTGCTCCCTCTGCTCCCTGCCTACCGCCCGGTCATGCGCACCTGCTTCGCGTCTTGTGCCTTGCGTTCACTGTAGGGAGGAACTTCCGGCTGCGAATAGGCCATGGAGTTGATTACACATGTGCAGTGACCTCAGGGGCCTGCGACTGGAAGTCATGACCTAGTTTTCAGTCACAAGTAAGACATGGAGCATGGGCAGTGAACTTCAGGGTTGGCTCAGGGCTTGTAGCCATGGCTGAGAGTATATACTGAACGAAAGATGAAGTGTGACAGAAGGACTGGACAACAGACAGGGAGCAGCGGGAGCAGTCTTGGAAGTAGAGCGAACAGCAAAAGGTTAAAAAGGCAAAAAAAAACCTCACCGTTGACCTTTCTGACTGCCCTCTGCACCCCACCCACTTTCTGTTGCTCTGCACCTCCATTATGTCTCCAGCTCGGTGTCACTCTAGGCCAGGGCTTCTGACTGTGAGTAGGTTCTGAAGCTGGAGCAGTGAACTCCAGTGGCAGCTCGTGGCCTGAACAAAGGGCTGAGAGTGTACACCGGACCATCGATGAAGTGCGACAGAAGCATGGAGGACTGGACAGGATAGCAGACAGGGAGAAGCAGGAGTGGTCTGGGACGTAAAGTGGCCTGTAAAAGATTGAAAAGATTTTTAAAAAACCTCACCGATCACTTTTCTGACTGCACCCACGGCACCCCGCCCACTATCTGTTCCTCTGCACCGCCATCATGTCTCTGGTCAGGTGATCACTCTAGGCCAGCGCCTCTGGTCGTGAGTAGGTCCTGGAGCATGGACAGTGAACTTCAGGGTCAGCTCGGGGTCTGTAGCAATTGCTGAGACTGGACATCGGACCAAAGATGAAGTGTTACAGAAGCATGGAGGACCGGACAGCAGGAAAGGATCAGTAAGGGCAACCAGGAACATAAAACTGCTGGCAAAAGGTTAAAAAGATTTTTTTTTAAAAAAACTAACCTCACCGCTCACCTTTCTGACTGCCCCAACTGCACCCCGCCCCCTCTCTGTTGCTCTGCACCTCCATCATGTCTCCAGCCTGGAGTTCACTCTAGACGAGGATTTCCGGCCACTAGTAGGTCCGGGAGCTTGCGCAGTGAACTCTGGAACCTGCTCACAGCTGGTAACTCTGACCTAAAGTGGACACTGGGCAGGAGACATGACAGTGGTACGGAGGATCACATAGTGAGCAGCAAGGGTGGCCGGAGAGGTGAGCAGTGTGGCATGTTCTTTTCTCTTTTTAGCCTTTTACCAGCCGTCTACTGTTCCTCAAGCTGAATTTACATGGAGCGAATTGCAAAAATATCTGTATTCTTCAGAATTTGTACTTTGAAGCAAACTTGGTTGAAATCTGCCTTAAATATTTGCACAGCACTGTATATCCACCGGGGCATACAAACTCCTTCTTGCTGTAGCAATGCTAAAGGTCTAATGTTCGAGGTTCCCATGGTGAAGTTCACCAGTCCAGTATTTATCGCCTATAAAATGAACGAATAGTAACGGATGGAGTACCCCTATACCCCTAAAAGCATCACCAAACCAGGGATTCAAGCTTCAGGAGGCTAATTTGCATATTCCAGGTGCCTTCTGGGAAAAGCGAAGTCTCCCTAAGCTAGAAGATCGTTGGGTACAGCCGGGACCAGCTGCTTCGAAAGCATCACCAAACCAGGGATTCAAGCTTCAGGAGGCTAATTTGCATATTCCAGGTGCCTTCTGGGAGAATTTTTGCCTGTAGGACATTATTGCAAGAGAGCTTGGCTGAGTAGATTACACAAGAAGGAAAACACACAGCAAGTCAGCAGGATCTAGGAGCAACATGGCAGATGTGACAACCTACATGGTGAGCTGCAGCATGTGCTACATGTTCACAGATCGACCAGAAGAAGAATCCAATTTCACCTGTCAGAAGTGTAGACTAGTGGCCCTTTTAGAAGAAAAGGTGCGGGGTCTGGAAGAAAGAATAGCAACTTTGAAACTCATCAAAGAGAATGAAGACTTTCTAGACAGAACAGAAGCATCTCTACTGGTCACAGAAGGTGCAAAAAGTGTCAGAGAACCTCCAAAAGCAGATGAGTGGAAGCATGTGACCAAAAGAAGCAAGAAGACCATGGAGAAATCACCAACCACACAACTGAAGAACCGATATCAAATCTTTGTAGAGGATGAAGATGGCACACCTAAGAATGAAGCAATACCAGCAAGCAAAAAAGAAAAGGGCACACAGCAACAAGTGACAGCAAAAAGTACAGCCAAGAAGCAACGAAGAGTGGTGGTGGTGGGAGACTCACTACTGAGAGGCACCGAAGCAGCCATCTGCAGACCAGACATAACTGCAAGAGAAGTATGCTGCCTTCCAGGTGCGATGATCAAGGATGTGACCGATAGGATACCAAAGCTCTTCAGCTCCAAGGACGTCCACCCATTTCTTCTGATACATGTTGGCACCAATGACACGGCAAGGAAGGACCTACCGACAATCTGCAAGGGCTTTGAAGAGTTGGGGAAGAAAGTAAAGGAACTGGATGCACAGGTAGTTTTTTCTTCTATCCTTCCAGTAGACGGGCATGGCACCAGGAGATGGAACAGGATCCTTGATGCAAACAACTGGCTAAGACGATGGTGCAGACAACAAGGATTTGGATTCCTGGACCACGGTGTGAATTACTGGTATGATGGACTCCTCGCCAGAGACGGACTACACCTCAACAAACCTGGGAAACACACATTCGCCAGAAGACTCGCTACACTCATCAGGAGGGCGTTAAACTAGAAGAAGAGGGGACGGGAAGAAAAACATTAGACTCGAACAAAGACGACCCAGGAAAACATACTCAGAAGGGAGGTAAGAACATTTCTAAAACAATCCACAGTGAGGAGATTGGAACAAAACAAAATCCTCTAAACTGCATGCTCGCAAACGCCAGAAGCCTGACAAACAAGATGGAAGAACTAGAAGCAGAAATATCTACAGGTAACTTTGACATAGTGGGAATAACCGAGACATGGTTAGATGAAAGCTATGACTGGGCAGTTAACTTACAGGGTTACAGTCTGTTTAGAAAGGATCGTAAAAATCGGAGAGGAGGAGGGGTTTGTCTCTATGTAAAGTCTTGTCTAAAGTCCACTTTAAGGGAGGATATTAGCGAAGGGAATGAGGATGTCGAGTCCATATGGGTTGAAATTCATGGAGGGAAAAATGGTAACAAAATTCTCATTGGGGTCTGTTACAAACCCCCAAATATAACAGAAAGCATGGAAAGTCTACTTCTAAAGCAGATAGATGAAGCTGCAACCCATAATGAGGTCCTGGTTATGGGGGACTTTAACTACCCGGATATTAACTGGGAAACAGAAACCTGTGAAACGCATAAAGGCAACAGGTTTCTGCTAATAACCAAGAAAAATTATCTTTCACAATTGGTGCAGAATCCAACCAGAGGAGCAGCACTTTTAGACCTAATACTATCTAATAGACCTGACAGAATAACAAATCTGCAGGTGGTTGGGCATTTAGGAAATAGCAACCACAATATTGTGCAGTTTCACCTGTCTTTCACTAGGGGGACTTGTCAGGGAGTCACAAAAACATTGAACTTTAGGAAGGCAAAGTTTGAACAGCTTAGAGATGCCCTTAATCTGGTAGACTGGGACAATATCCTCAGAAATGAGAATACAGATAATAAATGGGAAATGTTTAAGAACATCCTAAATAGGCAGTGTAAGCGGTTTATACCTTGTGGGAATAAAAGGACTAGAAATAGGAAAAACCCAATGTGGCTAAACAAAGAAGTAAGACAGGCAATTAACAGTAAAAAGAAAGCATTTGCACTACTAAAGCAGGATGGCACCATTGAAGCTCTAAAAAACTATAGGGAGAAAAATACTTTATCTAAAAATCTAATTAAAGCTGCCAAAAAGGAAACAGAGAAGCACATTGCTAAGGAGAGTAAAACTAATCCCAAACTGTTCTTCAACTATATCAATAGTAAAAGAATAAAAACTGAAAATGTAGGCCCCTTAAAAAATAGTGAGGAAAGAATGGTTGTAGATGACGAGGAAAAAGCTAACATATTAAACACCTTCTTCTCCACGGTATTCACGGTGGAAAATGAAATGCTAGGTGAAATCCCAAGAAACAATGAAAACCCTATATTAAGGGTCACCAATCTAACCCAAGAAGAGGTGCGAAACCGGCTAAATAAGATTAAAATAGATAAATCTCCGGGTCCGGATGGCATACACCCACGAATACTAAGAGAACTAAGTAATATAATAGATAAACCATTATTTCTTATTTTTAGTGACTCTATAGCGACAGGGTCTGTTCCGCAGGACTGGCGCATAGCAAATGTGGTGCCAATATTCAAAAAGGGCTCTAAAAGTGAACCTGGAAATTATAGGCCAGTAAGTCTAACCTCTATTGTTGGTAAAATATTTGAAGGGTTTCTGAGGGATGTTATTCTGGATTATCTCAATGAGAATAACTGTTTAACTCCATATCAGCATGGGTTTATGAGAAATCGCTCCTGTCAAACCAATCTAATCAGTTTTTATGAAGAGGTAAGCTATAGGCTGGACCACGGTGAGTCATTGGACGTGGTATATCTCGATTTTTCCAAAGCGTTTGATACCGTGCCGCACAAGAGGTTGGTACACAAAATGAGAATGCTTGGTCTGGGGGAAAATGTGTGTAAATGGGTTAGTAACTGGCTTAGTGATAGAAAGCAGAGGGTGGTTATAAATGGTATAGTCTCTAACTGGGTCGCTGTGACCAGTGGGGTACCGCAGGGGTCAGTATTGGGACCTGTTCTCTTCAACATATTCATTAATGATCTGGTAGAAGGTTTACACAGTAAAATATCGATATTTGCAGATGATACAAAACTATGTAAAGCAGTTAATACAAGAGAAGATAGTATTCTGCTACAGATGGATCTGGATAAGTTGGAAACTTGGGCTGAAAGGTGGCAGATGAGGTTTAACAATGATAAATGTAAGGTTATACACATGGGAAGAGGGAATCAATATCACCATTACACACTGAACGGGAAACCACTGGGTAAATCTGACAGGGAGAAGGACTTGGGGATCCTAGTTAATGATAAACTTACCTGGAGCAGCCAGTGCCAGGCAGCAGCTGCCAAGGCAAACAGGATCATGGGGTGCATTAAAAGAGGTCTGGATACACATGATGAGAGCATTATACTGCCTCTGTACAAATCCCTAGTTAGACCGCACATGGAGTACTGTGTCCAGTTTTGGGCACCGGTGCTCAGGAAGGATATAATGGAACTAGAGAGAGTACAAAGGAGGGCAACAAAATTAATAAAGGGGATGGGAGAACTACAATACCCAGATAGATTAGCGAAATTAGGATTATTTAGTCTAGAAAAAAGACGACTGAGGGGCGATCTAATAACCATGTATAAGTATATAAGGGGACAATACAAATATCTCGCTGAGGATCTGTTTATACCAAGGAAGGTGACGGGCACAAGGGGGCATTCTTTGCGTCTGGAGGAGAGAAGGTTTTTCCACCAACATAGAAGAGGATTCTTTACTGTTAGGGCAGTGAGAATCTGGAATTGCTTGCCTGAGGAGGTGGTGATGGCGAACTCAGTCGAGGGGTTCAAGAGAGGCCTGGATGTCTTCCTGGAGCAGAACAATATTGTATCATACAATTATTAGGTTCTGTAGAAGGACGTAGATCTGGGTATTTATTATGATGGAATATAGGCTGAACTGGATGGACAAATGTCTTTTTTCGGCCTTACTAACTATGTTACTATGTATGTTACTATAAGTAATAGCAGACAAAGACAGAAGAGGGCCCTTGTGCAAGAACCATATATGGGCCCCTCCTTGTGTCTGTTACAAAAGCTTTCAGCTGCATTGGTGGTGGAAATGGGCCCTCTTCTATCTTGGGACCTTGTGGGGCTGCACGGGTGGCACCAATGGTATGTCTGAATCTGTCTATATAAGTAACAAGAAGTCTAGCACTCAACTTAAGCAACGAAAGGTTTTGATTTATTTGTAGCACTTGAAACGTTTCAGTCCATAAGGACTTTCATCAGTCATGTGCCAATCCTAGCCAGTAAGGCAGAGTTCATATGGGAAAAAGAGTTACACGGAATGTGCAATAGCGCTGCCACACCTTGGGGCGTTAATGGTAGGAGTAACTAAAACTTAGATAGAGTGCTGATGTGGTGGGGCGATGACCACACTCCAAGATTGAGCACCCACAGGCTGATAAAGCCGGTATGTGAGGAGAAGGGCACAGCCTCCAGACATGGTGTCCACCACTCAAGAGACTAGCGGTGGACATCGTGTCTGGAGGCTGTGACCTTCTCCTCGCATACCGGCTTTATCAGCCTGTGGGTGCTCAATCTTGGAGTGTGGTCATCGCCCCACCATATCAGCACTCTATCTAAGTTTTAGTTACTATTACCATTAATGCCCCAAGGTGTGGCGGCGCTATTGCACATTCCGTGTAACTCTTTTTCCCATATGAACTCTGCCTTACTGGCTAGGATTGGCATGTGACTGATGAAAGTCCTTATGGACTGAAACGTTTCAAGTGCTACAAATAAATCAAAACATTTTGTTGCTTAAGTTGAGTACTAGACTTCTTGTTACTTGGATTGATGGTTTGGGAACCTAGTCTAAGCACCACATTGTAGCTGTGAACACGGTGTTTTCACTTACGTGAATCTGTCTATATGACATATTACTGTAGAGTTTATTATACTCCAGGGAGTTCCATTAAACCTACGATCCAAGGTAGGTCAATATCTTCAGAAACTGGTATCTGGAATGATGACTTGAGAGCTAGATCAAACAGAAAAAATCTTTGACTTTGCAGTTAGACCAGCACTTGTCTCAATTATTCTCGTTCTTTGGCAAAGGACTTTGGTGACAAATAGACGCACATTGCGACACTCAGCCAGTTGGACAAAGAGCAAGATAAGGATTATATTATACTCGTAATAAAATAGAAGAATCTCTTCAGTCTAAAGTATCTGAACCAAACACGAACTGCTGGCAGACTGTTTAGCAATAGGGAATTACATGTGTAGTCAGGTACTAAATAACTTACCACTTCAGCCAGATACAACCTTTTAATTCCCTGTTCTGATTAATTTTGCTACTGAGGCTTTGCAGACTTTGCATTAGATTGACTTGCCCAAATAGTTCTACTACAGAAAGAAGAAAACATTCCCATATCTGCCAAATCATAAACTGTTTTGAAAGGAAGAAGGAAGACCCATCTGTAAACGGCTGTTTTGGAGTTTTGATTCAGAGCCAGGTATTGGTTGTCTGGATCAGATGCCTTAGACACAGCTCAGAGAAGATGGAGGAATGGGTCTTATCGAAGAGGACAAGAAAGTTTATGGACTAGATGGTAGCCCGATTCTAACGCATCAGGTATTCTAGAATATGTATGTAGTTTATTTATGAAGATTTCAGAGTAATGCAATGAATACACAGGATTCGGCCAGCCGGGCACGACCAATCAGCGAAGCGTGGTTCAAATCCCATGCCAATTTGTGGCCGGACTGCGTCTGTCGCTGATTGTTTTTGGCCGGGCGCGACTAATCAGAAGCCAGGGCCAGCTCCAGGTTTTTGAGGGCCCCGGGAGAAAGAGTCTCACAGCCCACGTAGCATATAACACAGCCCACATAGTATATAGCACAACCACGTAGTATATAGCACAGCCACGTAGCATATAACACAGCTACGTAGTATATAACACAGCCACATAGTATGTAGCACAGCCACATAGTTTATTGCACAGCCACGTAGTATATTGTACAGCTACGTAGTATATAGCATAGCCACGTAATATATAGCACAGCCCACGTAGTATATAGCACAGCCCACGTAGTATATAACACAGCCCATGCAGTATATAATACAGCCCACGTAGTACACAACACAGCCCACGTAGTATATAGCACAGCCCCCATAGTATATTGCACAGCCACATAGTATATTAACCGCTACATAGTATATAGCACAGTGATGTAGTATATAACACAGCCCACGCAGTATATAACACAGCCCAAACAGTATATAACACAGCCCACGTAGTATATAACACAGCCCATGTAGTATATTGCACAGCCACGCAGTATATAACACAGCCCAAGTAGCATATAGCACAGCGACGTAGTATATAACACAGCCCACGCAGTATATAACACAGGCCACACACTATATAACACAATCCACGTAGTATATAACACAGCCCACGTAGTATTTAGCAATGTGGGCATCATATCCCTGTTAAAAAAGCAATTAAAATAAAAAATAGTTATATACTCATCTTCCGGCGGCCCCCGGATCTAGCCCAGGCGTTTAGCGATGCTCCTTGCGACGCTCCGTTCCCAGTAATGCCTTGCGGCAATAACCCATGATGATGTAGTGGTCTCGCGAGATCGCTAAGTGATCTCAAGTCATTGCCGCAATGCATTCTTGAGGCCGGAGCATTGCGAGGAGCGGGTAAGGCTGCTGCGGACGCCGGAAGGTGAGAATATAATGTTTTGGGTTTTTTTAATTATTTTTAAAATTATATGTTTTTACTATCGATGCAGCATAGGTAGTATCAATAGTAAAAAGTGAAGCGGTGTTTAAATCCCGCCCCAATATCGCTGACCAATCAGCAACCCGGGGTTTTCTGCCGCAGACAGACAGATGGAAGTTACAGACAAACAGATGGAAGTACCCCTGAAATTATATATATAGACAACGTATGAAAATTAACACTAGTGATGGGCAAACCCGTGGACCCCATTCCGATGAATGGGGACCCGAACATCCATTGTTTGCCACGCTGTCATCTTTATGACAGCACGGCAAACATGGCTCTCAAGCAAGCAGCTGTGACCGGCAGTAAAAAGGTTACCCCTGGTCACACGCATCGGCTGATGACAAACTACTACTCCCATCAGCCTATGCTTGGTGTCATTAATAACAGCAAGATGGAAGTATTCATTAGTCGGCGCCTGTGCGCTATAAATAAAAAATGAATTAAAAAATGGTGTTGGATCTCTTCTATTTTTGATAACCAGCACAGGCAAAACTGACAGCTGCAGGCTGCAACGCTCAGCTGTCAGCTTTAGCATGGCTTATTTTCAAAAATAGAGGGTCCCACGCCTTTTTTTTTATATATAATTTTTGACAACCCGCCAAGCTAAGCTTTTCAGAGTTATTACCTCATAAAGGGACAGTGGTCAGAATTGTAAAATTGGCCCGGTCATTAACGTGCAAACCACCCTGGGGTGTAAAGGAGTTAGGTGAGTATAACTGTGCTTTTTTATTTTTGTTTCAAATAAAGGAGTCTGTGTCATTATTTCAATTAAAGTATTTTATTCTGGTTGTGTCATTTTAAAATCTTACTATGGGGTTAGTAATAGATAGGTGTCTTATAGATACCTCTCCCTTACTAACCTGTGGGGATGATTTCAGTGGCCATAAAACAGCAGACATCAACCCCACAACTATTGCCAGCACTTGCTACCGCACCACGGCAAGGGGGAAGAGTTGGTGCATCTAAATTGATGTGCCTTTTCTGGGGTGGATACAGGCTGTTATTTTTAGGCTGGGGGTCAATATCCATGGCTCCTTACCAGTCTTAGAATGTCAGCTGTTTCCTTTAGCTTGGTTGGCTGTCAAAAATGGAAGGACCACCATGCGATTATTTTCTTTTATTGTCATTTATTTAAATAATTTATAAAAAACAGCCCGAGACCCCTCTATTCTTGATAACCAGCCAAGATAAAGCTGACAGCAGAAGGTTGCAGCCCGCAGCCGTCAGGTTTGCCTGCCCATGTTATCAAAATAGAAGAAACCCCATGCCATTATTTTATTTATTTATAGTACATTGGCGCCGGCTGGAAGGGGACCCAGGATGGGGAACAAATATACCTGGAAGAGGCCCAGGAGTGGGGACATTACTACATAATGAAGGGTGGAGGGGCATCATATGTGTCTTTATAGGATCAAAAGCACTACAAGGGCCCATTCATCTGACCAACATAAAGGGGGAAGCCCATGTCCAAGTTTTGTACCAGGGCCCATTGGACTCTAGTTATGCCATTTCTCCTAACTCCCATTTTTGCATGTAGTATCAGAGGAGCAGCAGTAAAAAGAGGTGAAGCTATTGCAGATTTGCTTATAGATCGTATTTTTAGGAAGTTTTGGGGGTATTCAGCAACATATTGCACGCCCACCTCCCTCTCCCCTGGCAAGCAGGAAGAATGGAGGCAAATATTTAACAGGTTTATGAAAAGCAATGCAAAAAATAAAAAATTCTTTGTGAGAGTCCAGGGTCCGTCCGTGCACAGTGCAAACATTAGTGACTGGCCCCATTGGGTCCAGATGCCAGTTTGCACGTATTTCATACACACACCCAAATATTTACCTTATGGAAGTGATATAAACAATACAAAATGTCAAAGTTGGCACTCCGGGGACCTAACACGTAGAGAAACAGAACAATTTTATACATTGCGTTTATCTGTTTTCCCGTACATTTGTTTACTTATGTCATGGAGCAAGAGATTGAAATATAGAACAATAAATGGAATGACTGGTGGCAAGATCACTCAGTACCATGGCTAATGTGTTTGATTTAAGTGTAATTGTTATGCCACACATAGATCTTAGATGTGATACGTGTCTTTCAGCGAGACTGTATGCAGCGCACTTATGTTTATAGAAAATAGCTCTTGATATTACATGCCGCTCCCAGAGGGAATCAATGAATTTAAGGAACTTCAGAATTAAAGTTAGACAGCGCAAGTATTAAATATCAAGTGTCAAAAGAGCAATGTAGCTGCATGTCACTTTAAATATATACATAGTGACGGTAACAACATATAAGGTTCCAAAAAAGGCAATGTTGTATCTATATACAGTAACATTCTAGATGAAAAAGAAATGTACAGTAACCAAAGTTATCAGCTGTCCGATACATTGTATAAAGCCTGCAAAGACCAACTCACTTAGCTACAAAATAGTGATGATGAGTGCTCGTTACTCAAGTTTGCTGAGGGTGCTCGGGTATACACCAAGTATCACTGGTGCTCCAATGACATGTTCAAGTCCCCCCATCCGCATGTTAGATAGCCACAAAATATTTAGGGGATTGTCCATATTTGTCAGGAAATCCCTGCATGTTTTGTGGCTGTGTAACCACCTGCGAACATGCGACTGTGAGGACTCCTTAAAAATGGGCAGTGACTAATGGAATGGTATTTAACAGGGAGAATTGCAAGATTCTACATGTGGGCAAGAAAAACGAAAATTACATCTACAGAATGGGAGGAATAGAACTAAGCAACAGCATGTGTGAAAAACACTTGGTTATACTAACAGATCACAGACGGCACATGAGTCAACAATGTGATGCAGCAGCAAAAAAGACAAAAACAGTTCTAAGATGTATTAAAAGAAGCATAGAGTCTAGATCCCATGAAGTAATTATCCCCCTCTACTCCTCCTTGGTCAGGCCTCATCTGGAATGCTATGTTCAGTTCTGGAAACCACATTTTGAAAAGACAATGAAAAACAGGAACAAGTTCAGAGAAGAGCTACCAGGATGGTGAGCGGACTGCAAAGTATGTCCTACGAGGAATGGTTAAAGGATCTGGGAATGTTTAGCTTGCAAAAAGGAAGGCTAAAAGGAGACTTAATAGCTGTCTACAAATATCTTAAGGGATGTCACAGTGTAGAGGGATCATCATTATTATTACGCTACACGGAGGTGAGATAACGAGACGTAGTAAACCCAATAGTGGACCCTCTGGGTCACGGTCCCAGAGCCCCCCAGGGCGAGCAAACCTGATGGATGCGCCCCCTATACAGGGAGCGTTAGGAGCAGGCCCAAGGAGGATGGTACCGCAACTGCCGGAGCCAAAGGGACGACTGGGTGAAGCAGCGGAGCAGGAACGCAGAGGGAGATGAGGCGGAGAGCTGAAAAGGAAAAACACAATATAAGGACAAGGCAAAACCAAAACCCAGCAGGAACAGGGGATAACCGGAGGAACAGGGAGAAACCGGAGAAACGGAACACAGAGAGTAATCCTAAGGATGGGCCCAAACACAACGCTGGCGCTAGCAGGAACGCTACAGCGAAGATACACAGGCGCTTACCTGAGGAAGCGCCGAGCAGAAATACCCGGTGGGCGCCGCCATATTGGAGGCGGAGCCACCGGGTCACAACCTCCCAGCAGGCAGAGCGGCGGAAGAGACCCTACGGCGCATGCGCGGACCGCAGCTGCGCTGAGAAGCAGAGAAGCCGAGCCGACCAGAAGAAGAAGGGACGTTAGGAGCGCGCCGGCCGGACAGGTAAGTATCGGCGATCGTGACAGTACCCCCTTTCTTACTCCCCCTTCTTTTAGAGCTGGAAAGAAACCTCTTTAAAATATGGGGCGCATTGATGTTCTCTCGAGGTTCCCATGATCTCTCCTCAGGACCAAATCCCTTCCAGTCAATTAGAAATAGCGTTCGGCCCTTAACCGTCTTTTGAGCTAAAATATCCCTCACCTCGAACTGATCGTCGGAAGAGGAAAAGGATGGGACAAAAGATGACGAAGAGTGAAAACGATTGAATACAGCAGGTTTAAGAAGCGAGACATGAAAGGCATTAGGCACACGCAAAGAAGCCAGTAATTTTAACTTATATGCCACCTCATTGATTCGGCTAGAAATTTCAAAAGGACCAATGAAGCGAGGACCTAATTTATGAGAAGGGATTTTTAGCCTAATGTACCGAGAGGAGAGCCAAACCTTATCCCCCGGTAGATATGGGGGAACATCAAGTCGTCTTTTATCTGCAAACCTTTTCATACGATCAGTAGCTTTTAGAAGTGACTCCTTAGTCTCTAGCCAAATCTTGGAGAACTCCAGGGACAGAGAATCAGCCGCCGGTACGCCTGAAGTGCTGGAAATGGGAAAAGGAATGCCAGGGTGTTGCCCAAAGACCACAAAGAAAGGAGATTTAGAAGAAGATTCATTAGGATGATTGTTATAGGCAAATTCCGCCCAAGGAAGCAAGGAAACCCAATCGTTATGATGAGCATTGGAGAAATGTCGTAGATAGGACGTGAGAATTTGATTGACGCGCTCCACTTGGCCATTAGACTGAGGATGATAAGCGGAGGAGAAATCTAGAGTTATTTTCATTAAGCCACACAGAGCTCTCCAGAATCGAGCTGTGAACTGGACTCCTCGATCCGAAACAATATGAAGAGGGAAGCCGTGAAGTCGAAAGATATGACGGATGAAGATCTTCGCCAGTTCGGGAGCAGATGGCAAACCAGATAAGGGTATGAAGTGAGCCATTTTGGAAAATCGATCGACAACCACCAGGATAACAGAGCAATTAAAGGAGCGAGGGAGATCCGTGATAAAGTCCATGGCGATATGGCTCCAAGGAGTAGAAGGTACTGGTAGCGGATGTAAGAGTCCAGAAGGTAATTGCCGGGGAACCTTGTTTTTAGCACAAGAAGGGCACGAAGCGACGAAATCTCGGACATCTAGACGAAGGGACGGCCACCAATAGTGGCGAGCAATAAGAGAAAGAGTCTTCTTAATTCCAGCATGTCCAGCAATTTTGGAAGAATGACCCCAGAGTAGTACTTTCTTTCTGTCCTCGCTTGCCACGAAGGTTTTCCCAGGAGGTAAAGAAATTACTTCTAAAGGAGTAACGGAAATGATCCGAGCAGGGTCAATAATATGTGCAGGAGTCTCCAGTTCATCCAAAGGCTGAAAGGACCGTGAGAGAGCATCAGCTCGGACATTCTTGTCACCAGGACGAAAATGGAGTTCAAAGTCAAAACGTCCAAAAAACAGGGACCATCTAGCTTGTCGAGGATTAAGTCTTTGGGCCGACTGCACATAGGCCAGATTCTTATGGTCCGTAAATATAGTAAAGGGGTGAACAGCCCCCTCGAGGAGATAACGCCACTCTTCTAAGGCCAACTTAATGGCTAACAGTTCCTTATCTCCGATGGAGTAGTTTCGTTCCGAAGACGAAAATGACTTGGAGAAGAAACCACACGTGACGATACGTCCAGAGGCTGACTTTTGTAAGAGGACTGCTCCGACTCCCAAGGAAGATGCATCCACTTCAAGAACGAAGGGTCTGTTGACATCAGGGCGATGAAGCACCGGAGCTTCGGCAAACCTCTGTTTCAAAGTGAGAAATGCATTTTGCGACTCTGTAGACCAGTTGTTGGAATCAATCCCTTTGCGAGTAAGAGCCGAGATGGGCTTGGTTAAAGAAGAAAAATGTGGGATGAATTGCCTATAGTAATTGGCAAAGCCGAGGAAACGTTGAATGGCTTTCACTCCTACTGGTCGTGGCCAATCCAGAACTGCAGACACTTTGGCTGGATCCATTCTTAGACCGGCATCAGAAACGATATATCCCAGGAAAGGTACACTTGATTGTTCGAAAACACATTTTTCAATCTTGGCAAAAAGATGATTCTCACGGAGACGTTGTAAAACCAGACGGACGTCACGTCGATGAGTGGAGAGGTTCGGAGAGAAGATGAGAATGTCGTCTAGATAAACCACGACACTAACATACAGGCAATCTCTGAAGATGTCATTTACGAATTCTTGGAATACAGCTGGAGCGTTACAGAGTCCAAAGGGCATAACCAAGTACTCATAATGGCCGTCTCGAGTGTTAAACGCGGTCTTCCATTCATCTCCTGCGCGGATTCGTACCAGATTGTATGCACCACGGAGATCCAGCTTAGTGAACACTCGTGCTCCTCTTAGACAGTCAAAGAGCTCAGAGATTAATGGCAATGGATATTTGTTCTTCACCGTTATGTTGTTCAAACCTCTATAATCAATACATGGACGAAGAGAGCCGTCTTTTTTCTTGACGAAAAAGAAACCGGCTCCTGCAGGCGAAGAGAATTTTCGAATGAAACCTTTGGCAAGATTCTCCTGAACGTACTCCGACATGGCTTGAGTCTCTGCAGGGGAGAGAGGGTAGATTCTTCCTCGTGGAGGCATGGTACCAGGAACCAGGTCTATGGGACAGTCGTAAGGCCGATGTGGGGGAAGACACTCCGCTTCCTTCTTATTGAAAACATCAGAAAAAGAAGAGTAAACAGAAGGCAGACCAGAAAGAACAAGGGAAGAGGAAGAGTCACCCACAGGACGTACTGACGACAGACACCGAGTCCGACAGGAATCCCCCCAACAAAGAATATTGCCATTATGCCAATCAAATGCGGGCTCGTGGGTCCGCAACCAGGGTAAACCTAAAAGAACAGGATGAGAAATATTGGCTAAAACGTAAAACGCAATTTTCTCCTTATGTAAAACCCCAACTTGCAGCTCTACCATCTGAGTGACTTGGGTTACAGTCTCCTGCAGGGGTTTGCCGTCCACCGAAGCAAGAAAAAGAGGACTTTCTAGGGTCCTAACGGGAACAGAAAATCTAACTACCTCCTCTTGTCTAATAAAATTTCCGGCAGCACCCGAGTCAATGTAGGCAAGCAAAGAATAGCGTTTACCAGAGACATGAAGTAAAACGGAAAGCGTAAGGGGTTGAGAGGTATCACATGCACCTAGGGAGGCCTCTCTTACCTGACCTAGGCGGAGGAGTTTTCCGGACGATAAGGGCAAGCACGGAGGAGATGGGAAGCACTACCACAGTAGAAACACAAGCCTTGGGTGCGCCTCTCTTGGCGCCGTTGCTCAGACATCTTGAGCCGGTCCACTTGCATCGGCTCTGGCGCTGATACAATAGTAGATGCTCTGGGTCTGGGACTAGGTGGTCTTCGAGATGGCAGGGAAGGACGAGGATTCCTTCTCTCACGCGCACGCTCTTGAAATCGGAGGTCAATACGGGTAGCCAGAGATATCAAATCCTCCAAATTGGTAGGAGTATCTCGACCCGCCAACTCATCCTTAATGCGTCCGGACAATCCCCGCCAAAATGCCCCTACCAAGGCCTCGTTATTCCACCCAAGATCAGATGATAACGTGCGGAACTGAATTGCGTACTGACCCACAGATAGAGTCCCCTGTTGTAAACTGAATAGAGACTCGGTAGTAGAGGCCAGACGACCAGGTTCGTCGAAAACTCGACGGAAGGTTTCAAAGAAATCGGCTAAGTGTGACATCAGATGGTCGTCTCGCTCCCAGAGAGGATTCACCCACGCCAACGCATCCCCCTCAAGATGGGAAATTATGAAAGCTATCTTAGCCCGATCGGTGGGGTATTGTAAGGGCAAGAGCTCAAAATGGAGACGGCACTGATTTAAGAAACCCCGACATAATTTGGGGTCTCCATTATAACGTGGGGGTTTGGCCAGACGAGGTGGTGCGTGAGAAGCGGGGACCGGAGCGGGAGTAGATGCAGAGGTCTGCAGAGAGAGGAGGCGAGAATCTATCGCGGCCATATACGATAGAATTTGCGTTTGTGTGTCACGCTGCTGCGCCAGTTCTTGCTGCAAATGAAGCAACAAAGACGCATTCCCGGGATCGGAAGACTGAAGTGAGGACAAACGGGAGTCCATAGACTTCATGAAGGCCATCATACGGGACTGATTTTCACGAAGAAAGAGTAATTCTTTCTGAGCAGCCGAGGCTCCAGCGGGATCCATGGCCTGTGTATACTATTACGCTACACGGAGGTGAGATGACGAGACGTAGTAAACCCAATAGTGGACCCTCTGGGTCACGGTCCCAGAGCCCCCCAGGGCGAGCAAACCTGATGGATGCGCCCCCTATACAGGGAGCGTTAGGAGCAGGCCCAAGGAGGATGGTACCGCAACTGCCGGAGCCAAAGGGACGACTGGGTGAAGCAGCGGAGCAGGAACGCAGAGGGAGATGAGGCGGAGAGCTGAAAAGGAAAAACACAATATAAGGACAAGGCAAAACCAAAACCCAGCAGGAACAGGGGATAACCGGAGGAACAGGGAGAAACCGGAGAAACGGAACACAGAGAGTAATCCTAAGGATGGGCCCAAACACAACGCTGGCGCTAGCAGGAACGCTACAGCGAAGATACACAGGCGCTTACCTGAGGAAGCGCCGAGCAGAAATACCCGGTGGGCGCCGCCATATTGGAGGCGGAGCCACCGGGTCACAACCTCCCAGCAGGCAGAGCGGCGGAAGAGACCCTACGGCGCATGCGCGGACCGCAGCTGCGCCGAGAAGCAGAGAAGCCGAGCCGACCAGAAGAAGAAGGGACGTTAGGAGCGCGCCGGCCGGACAGGTAAGTATCGGCGATCGTGACAATTATTCTCATTTGCACATGGAAACACGAGGAGCAATGGAATGAAACCGAAAGGGAGAAGATAAAGATTAGATGTTAGAAAAAAAAATTTGTCAGTGAAGGTGATCAATGAGTGGAACAGGCTGCCATGAGAGGTTGTGAGTTCTTCTTCAATGGAAGTCTTCAAAAATTGGCTAGACAGACATCTGTCTGAGATGGTTTAGTTAATCCTGCATTGAGCAGGGGGTTGGACACGATGACACTGGAGGTCACTTCCAACTACAATATTCTATGATTCTATGACTCGAACATGTCACTTGAGCATTTGTGGTACTTGGTGCATATCTGAGCACCATTGGCAAACTCGAGTAATGAGCACTTGCGCTCATCACTATTAAGGTATGAGCACACTGCGTCTTTTACATGCTGGTGTACCCGCTTCATTTTTAAATCTCGCTTCTGGAAAACTTTGGCCCGTAAACCATGAAGCATCTTTTCTGATGTCTATTCATCTTACTCTAGATCTTCTGAAGGACAACACCCTGTAATAATAATGAGTTGGCTCTTCTTACCTTGTCTCCAGTGGATTGACTAGAGTCCTATAGGCCCCGATGCAAAATGTGGACCGTGGTTCCCATCAGCATGTTGGTCAGATGTGTAAGCCTCTATAATAATGTTCTCCATCATGTAATAATACCCCCTATATTGACTTACATCCTATAATAATGTCCCTTGTCCTAGGTCCCATCCTGTAACAATGTCCCCTATCGTTTACTAATGTCACCCATCTTGTTATAATGTCCCCCGTCCTAGGCTTCATCTTTTACTAATATCCCCTATTCTGTACACTCCCTGACAGAAGTTATGTCGCTTATCCATGTTATGTAAATAAAAGCTTATAACCTGATGTTAAATTCATCCATTGGTTGTATAAATTATTCTTTTGAAAGCTGAAACCCTCCGAAATTTGGTTTAGGTTAAGAAAATAAATTGGCATCAATGCCGAAATATTGATCAGTTTATGGACACAGAATGGTTAGATTTTGGCAAGACAAAAGTTTTGTCGCCTGGTCATATAATGCACCCTATCCTAGTTTACATCCTCACCTGTGCTCAGTAAATGATCGGTTAATTAGTGTGTGTATAAAAAGAAACCCAGCACCCCAGACCTTCACTTCAACTGCAACTTGAGCTCTGACAACATGCCAAAAAATCCACCCTGTGACCAAAGCCTGGATTATCAAGAGGCTGAAGACCAGATCCACTGCAGAGGTGGCTGGCACCTTTAATGTGTCTCAGCGCCAAGTACAAAGAATTAAAAAAAGATTTGCCTTTGACAGGGTACACTGGGAGTTTTTGTTCCGGGCCCTGGCGGGGATTGGTCTGGGAGAAAATATGATGCATAGAATAAAGGCCTTATATACCTCCCCTAACGCCCAGGTGAAGGTGAATGGCACTCTTTCAGACACGTTCGAGATATGGAATGGTACGAGGCAGGGGTGCCCGCTCTCCCCTCTCCTATATATCCAGTCAATGGAATACCTGGCCACCGCCATACGCAATAACCCCTCCATAAGAGGAGTTAAATTAAGATCAGAGGAACACAAGTTGGCGCTTTTTGCCGATGATATCCTCTTATATGTTACCTCCCCCATAACTAGCATACCCAATATCATTTTAGAATTATCGAAATTCGGTCACCTAAGCAATTTCAAAATTAATTCCCATAAATCCATGGCCTTAAACATATCCCTACCACCATCTGAGGTGAGTGGGCTGCGAGCCTCTTTCCCGTTTGGTTGGCGCTTCGATTCACTTCCATATCTGGGGATCAGAATAACAGCCAAAACATCTGGTTTGTACGATGCAAACTTTAAAAAGGCGTTGCAAAAAGCGGAGCTGGACTTAGAGAAGTGGCATAAACTTCAACTGTCTTGGTTTGGTAGAGTTAATGTAATTAAAATGGACTTATTGCCTCGCCTTTTATATTATTTCCAGACAATCCCGTTATATCTTCCCGCGTCCTTCTTCTCGCGACTCAAGAAAGCGGTCATCTGATTGGTCTGGTCTCATGCTAGATCAAGAATATCACATTTTGTATTAAGCAGGTCCAAGAAGAGGGGGGAATTGGCCTACCAGACTTCCTAGTATATAGTCGTGCCTCATTAGGTACTTGCATTTTAGACCTATACCACAGCAGTAACAACAAGAAATGGGTGGGCCTGGAGGGTGATCTCGTTGGCGGGGATCCTCAGACGATACTATGGAACACGGGAGGGGGGAGTTGAGGTCGAACCTTCCATTCATGACTAGGAACATGCTTCTACTTGTACGACAGAGTGGCAGAAATACTATAACCTCTACAGCCCTGGGTCCACTAACCCCAATTTACGACAATCCTCACTTTCCCGCAGGTCTCCGTAGGGAAAATTTCCTGAGTAAAAACAGAGCTTCAAGACCCATTATATTTGACTTCATAAATCAGACAGGTATTAAGTCCCTACACAAAATATACCAGGGGGGGGGAACCTCCTGAGGGCTCTTGTTTACTTTACGAACAGCTAAAGAGCTTCATAGGCACATCATTTAAACTTAATAAGTCCATGGGGTTGTTAACCCCTTTCGAGAAAATTTGTCTCGCTGAGGAGCCCCCGTCTCGTAAGGTGTCCCTCTTATATCATCTTTTCCAGGAGAGTCAGACCCCAACACATGACTTCCCAACGTTTTTCTCAAGATGGGAGAGTGACTTGGGGATTTCATTGTCCCAAGAGGAAAGAGATAAGATTTTTCTGTTCACCTTTAGGACTTCGCTGTCGGCTGTGTCACAGGAGAGGAGTTACAAGGTTCTGTCGAGGTGGTATAGATGCCCCTGCCAGGTTCACGCTATGTTCCCGGTGATACCGGATTTCTGTTGGAGATGCACATCAGAAAAAGGGACTTATGTCCATATCTGGTGGGAATGTCCACCCATAAAGAAATTCTGGATGCTAGTTTTCGATCTCCATAACAAATTATCCTTTCGCAAAATACAACCCACAGTGGAACTAGCCCTCTTGTCTCTGTGTGACATGTCGATATCTTGTTTTAAGAGGAGTCTTCTCAGACATTTTCTTACGGCTGCCAGGAATTTGATTCCTAGATACTGGAAGCAGGATCGTTACCCCTCAGGCTCCGATTTTGTTGCGGAGCTTAACAACATTTACAGAATGGAACAATTGATAAGTGAATCCATGGGGGATTCGGCAAAATTTTTTAACACTTGGGCTTCATGGATTGTATTCAGGAGACCCCGGAGTTGAACATATGGTTGTTCAGGTCCTAATTCATATCTGGAGCCGATATGGGAGCGTTCGCGTAATGGTTGTTGCCCCTATCCTCTGGCCTTCTGTCGTGGCCTAAAACCAATGTTGGTGACTCAATGTTCTTCTCTCCACTACATGGGGCCTGGGGTCGGCCCAGGAGGGGTTCCGCATTCCTCATGCCTAGCGTACCCTCTTACCTTCACCCGCTTTCCTTTCCCCCCCTCCTCCCCCCTTTCCTCCCCCACCCCTTTTTTTTCCTTTCTTTTTCTCCTCTTTCTTTCCTCCTCTTTCCGTTTCTTTAATTCTTTCTACTTCTGCTTACTTCTTATATCTAGTGACATTCTATACTAATGTAAACGATTAAATATATCTAGTAATGCTTGATTGCCTTTGATGCTGTTTATATGTTTCAACTATGAAAAGTATCATTGCTAACTTGAAAGTGTTATCGTTGGCAGTGGCCAACTACATTTAATATTTTTTTTTTTTTTTTTAAATTCTTTATTTAAACTACATTTAATATTTGCTGAGACTTTCTTTTTTTGTACGATCTACGGGTTGTACCCCGTTGAGTTTAATAATTGTTTCAGCACTGTACCATTGTTTGTATTGTTTATTTGCTTCAATAAACCTGATTTATACAAAAAAAAGTTAAAAGAAAGAAAAAAAAAAAAAAAAAAAAAGATTTGAAGAGACTGGAGATGTGTTTGACAAGCCCAGGTCCGGCAGACCCAGCAAGACAACAGCTCAGGAGGAACATTTGCTGGTTAGAAAATCCAAAGCAAGCCCCTCTTCCACTGCAGCAGAGCTCCAACAGGCCTGGTCACCTCAAGTCCCTGTGTCAACTAGAACAGTTTGTAGGATTCTGTCTCGAAATAGCCTCCATGGTCGAATTAGTCCCCAGAAGCCAGCACTAAACCAAAAGCAAATAAAAAACCGTGTGGCATTTGAAAAGTCCCACAGCCTGCTAAACAGATGGACGCTGGAAAAGTGGCAGAAGGTGGATTTCTCTGGTGAATCTTCAGTAGAATTACACCGCAGCCGCCGCAAATACGCAGGAGACCTACTGGAGCCGTATGGATCCAAAATACACCCTGAAAACAGTTACATTTGGTGGTGGAAAGATCATGGTCTGGGGTTACATTCAGTATGGGGGTGTGCGAAACATTTGCAAGGTAGAAGGCAATATCAATAGCCTAAAATATCAAGAAGTATTAGCTACCTATTATATTCCAAATCATAAAAAGGGTCAAATTCTGCAGCATGATGGTGCTCCATCTCATACATCGATCTCTACAATAAAGTTCCTCCATGTTAAAAAGATCAAGGTGCTCAAGGACTGGCCAGCCCAGTCACCAGACATGAACATCATTGAGCATGTTTGGGGTAGGATGAAAGAGGAAGCTTGGAAGACAAAACCAAAGAATCTAGATGAACTCTGGGAGGCATGTAAGATGGCATTCTGTGCTATTCCTGATGACTTCATTAATAAATTGTATGAATCATTGTTGAACCGCATGGATGCAGTCCTTCAAGCTCATGGAAGACACACAAAATATTAAATATGACTCTAATAGCACCACAACTTCATTCACCAATATTATGCAACATATACTAATATTTTAAGTTAATTATTTGTTTGAATATCACATTACTTTCTGTGGGCGACAAAACTTTTGTCATGCCAAAATCTGACCATTCTGTGTCCATTAACTGATCAATATTTCTGCATTTATGCCAATTTATTTTCTTAACCTAAACCACATTTCGGAGGGTTTCAGCTTTCAAAAGAATAATTTATACAACCAATGGATGAATTTAACGTCAGGTTATAAGCTTTTATTTACATAACATAGATAAGCGACATAACTTCTCTCAGGGAATGTAATAATGTTCGCCGCCCTGGCACTTATCCTGTAATAATGTCAACTGCCCTATAATAATGTCCCCATCCTTTAATAATGTTACTTGTCCTGGCCCCTTCCAGTAATATTGTCCCCCTTCTCGGCCCGTTCAAATAATAATGTCTTCCGTCCTGGCCCCTTCCTGTAATAATGTCCCACGTCCTGGGCCCCTTCCAGGAACATTATTATGTTCCCCATTCTGGGCCTCGTCCTTTAAAATTGCCCCAGCTTCCTGTAGTAATGTCAACTGTCCTATAATAATGTCCTCCACTCCGGTGCTCTCCACAAACACATGTAAAACAAAAAACTAATGATTCTTCTTACCAGTCTGGGCTCCTGCAGCGAACAGTACCCTCTTCCTCCTCCATAGCCGATGTTGGGGGGTTGTAGAAGATGGTGTCTAATATCTGGCCCCCCACCATGCCGTCTACCTTCACTAACATAAAGGCTGGTGGCGCAGAGCGCACTGATACCAGCGCAGTCCTGTAATAGGAACCTCAACCACCGGTATAACAAGTCCGGTCATGACATTTCTTCCTCCATAAATCTTCCTCCATCACCTGTGAGTGATACTATTGAGAAGTGGAAGGAAGCACAGCAACTCAGCCACAAAATGGAGACCCCGTAATGTTACATAGCAGGGTCACCGAGTGCTGAGGAGCAGAGGACAGAAAAGTCAACAATACTCTGCTGACGCCATAACTGCAGAGAACAAACCTCCTCTGGTATGACATCAGCACAAACACTGTGTCCTTGCCGGGAGCTTCGTGGCCGAGCAGCTACATGCAGCCTTACATCTCCAAGCACAATGCCGAGCGTTGGATTGAGTGGTGTAAAGCCTCCACCACTGGACTCTGGAGGAGATGTGTTCTATACAGTGATGAATCACACTTCTCTATCTGACTAGTCTGGATTTGGTGAAACAAGGGTGAATAATGTTATGGAATTATAGCGGCAAAGTGAAGACCACCTCTATATTTATGCCTATGGAATTAGAATAGGAAGTCATAGAAAATGTAATGCATAGGTGTCCCAATACTATAATATATATATGATATGTTATATTTTGCTTATTTTAGCTCTGAATCCTCTTTTTATAGTTAGTTATCTATATACTATTTTAAAGGGAACCTGTCACCTGAATTTGGCAGGACAGGTTTTGGGTCATATGGGTGGAGTTTTCGGGTTTTTGATTCACCCTTTCCTTACCCGCTGGCTGCATGCTGGCTGCAATATTGGATTAAAGTTCATTCTCTGTCCTCCATAGTACACGCCTGCACAAGGCAAGATTACCCTGCGCAGGCGTGTACCACGGAGGACAGAGAATGAACTTCAATCCAATATTGCAGCCAGCATGCAGCCAGCAGGTAAGGAAAGGGTGAATCAAACACCCGAAAACTCCACCCATATGACCCAAAACCAGTCCCGCCAAATTCAGGTGACAGGTTCCCTTTAAGGGGTGCCTTAACAATTAGTCCTAGTTGTCCATAGAGTCAAACATCGACTGACTGTTAAATCTCATAGCTTGTGAAATGACTTAAAAGTACGATATGAGATCACAGCGGGTGCAGATGGCTGCGTTATATGTGTGTGCACGAGGCCTTCGAGAATTCATCCTGAGCTCTATACAGCACATGAGAATCTCGTTTTTACAGCTTTAGAGTTTATCCAAGTTTATAAACATGGAAAATTATTCATTTTCCAGATCTATTAAAAAATCTTTACTGCCTACAATAAAACTACCGTGTATTCAATCTGACATTATATATTTTATTAAACTACAATCTGTGTAAAATAGTTTTTTTTCTAGGATTTTTATTTGTCTATTTTTTCTACACTTTATTTAACTCGTAAATGGATCTAATTAACGAAAAAATCATAATTCTTCCTTTAGATTTGGATAACTGGAAACCAAAATTTGTGGTTTTGGGACGAGTTTAGAGACTAATAAATGAATCACCTCTCTAAATCCGACTTTCATTCACGTAATTCTTTGGCTAATAACTCAACAGAAAGTGTTAGGAGCTCCGTACAAGCTTGTTGCTTGCAATTGATTTTCCATGTGGATCTTTTGTTGGAAGCGAGGGACGCTTCTTGAATTTTCTGATGAGGTTGCCAGTTAAGCAAACACATTAATACCACCTTCTGCCTCCTCTACCACCCCCCTATTCATCTCACGAAAAGAGCAATCAATTATCTCTTAAGGCAAACCTTTAAATATTTACTTTACTGTTGTAGAAACTGTATCGCCATGCTTTATTTTATTACGCATACATTAGCACTTCAACATGAAATGTAAATATTTTTCTATATTTTGAAAAAAAAAATTGCATTTTCTTACAATATGTTAACAAATGACAGAACAAAGGACATTATAAACTTAACCAATAAATTAAATAATTTACATTTTTAGGCTTTTAAATTGTATTTTAATATTTTTTTCAAAAATATGTCTCTAACAATTTTAATTTTGGCCAAATAAATATATGTATGTGGTATATGCATTATTTAAAAAGTAAAATTAGCAGAGAAGTATTTTTCACAAAAAAATATATCTTGCAAAATATATGTATATTTTTATTATTATTATTATTATTATTATTTGTTTGTGAAAAATATGTCTAATGATTTAACTTTTTCCATTATATATATTATTATTATTATTATTATTATTATTATTATTATGTAAAAAGTAAAATTAGTAGAGACATGTTTCACAAAAAAAAACCTTTCACAAAAAATATATACGGTATTTATTATTTTTGGGGAGGGGGTAAAATACATTCTTTTCTTGTGAAAAAATGATAGTATAATATATATTATATAATTATATATATATATATATATATATATATTTTATTGGACCAGTCTCATTGGGTTTTTTTAACAATTAAAATCTAAAAAAAATAGAAGTATCATAATCATCATTCTGCCCTTGACAGACAATTGCTCTTATATAGTGTCGGAATTGCATTTTTTTTTTCTCCATTGCACCCCACTTGGAATTTTATTATTAGTGTTTTTCATTACATTAAATGGTAAAATGAATGGTTTCACTGAAAACTACAACTCCAGCAAAAAAATAAGCCCTCATGTGAGTACATTGAGGTAAAATGATAAAAAATGACTCAGTGACTCTCCTGCCTCACAGACCCAGTGACTCTCCTAGCTTGCATACTATTGTTTCTACACTTCGGTGCTGTTACACACTATCTGTATGGTTTCTTTAGTCTTTTAGTGATTTTTTTTTTTTAAATATTCTTTCTTCAAATTCATACAGATAAAAAAAAATTGAAAGCAAAATGAAAAAAAATAAACAAATGCTTGAAATAAAAAAATAAATTAAAAGACTGAAGTGCAACTTTATATATATATATATATATATATATATAATAATAACCTTTATTTTTTATATAGCGCTAACATATTCCGCAGCGCTTTACAGTTTTTTTGCACACATTATCATCACTGTCCCCGATGGGGCTCACAATCTAGAATCCCTATCAGTATTATATATATTTATATAAAACATATATATATAAAATAAATATATATGGATGGAACAGTTATCGATCCTCTGGAATGTGAAGTTTATTTTCTGAAGATTTTCGTCCACAACATATAGGTTTTCTCTGGTGGTCTTCTGATTCTTTCTTCTTTTTCTTTTTCCTTCCAAAGCTTTGCTTTGTCTGGTAAAGTCATTAGTATTTTGGCACAAGGACATAAGAAAAGCAACAGACATCACTCAGCTTTCTAAATAAACATTAGTCTTAAAAAGTTTGCACTGTTGACCCTCTCCAGATCTGATTACTTGTAATTCTTTCAGCTATATTTTAAAACCTGCAAACTGTTTGTGTGTCTTGGAAATATACAGAGGAAAAGGTGGTAACTGGTTTTGTGTCTGCACTAATTATTTTGTGACACTATTTGATGTGATTTGGATTTAGAAAGAGCCTTTGTGATGATAGATTGAAACGTATCACTGAATACGCTCGACGGATTTAAGCTCCAGGATTGTTTGTAGCAATTTTAATAAAAACAAATAAAGTAAGAAAAGTGATGTCCAACGCTGGGTCCACATAACTGGTTCAGGACAAGTCACTCTTGAGGATGCCAAAGTCAATCATTTTCAGGATTTTTAATATCCAAATAAAAACCACTTTTTAATTGATCTGTGCAATGGGTCAATTTGCTAAATGATCATGTCTTGGTTTTTGGCATCAAACAAATAAAGCAGCACTCTATAGAGCCATAGCATGCAAATATGAAATTTGAAAATTGAATTGTATTATTGCACTAGAAATATGGAAAATTGAGAATGCTTAGCGCATAAATTGGCCAATTCATGTGTACCTGGAAGTCACCAAGACTTTATTCTAAGAGAGGACTGACATTAAGTTAGGTCCTGGAAAAGAGAAACGCCTTAACGTGGCTTCCAGGTGCACATGAAATGGCCAATTTATGCCCTAAGCTTTCTCAATTTTTCATATTTCAAGCGCAATAATGCAATTCAATTTTCATATTTCAGATTTTCTTGCTATGGCGCTACAGAGTGCTGCTTTATTTGTTTGATTGTATATGATTTGGTGACTCTAGGTAAGCACCTGTTCACACCTAGTTTATGTTTGGATGTGATGGTCAGTTTTTTTAAATTTGTTTTCTCCTGCATCAAAGACACAGTGAATCCCCTGCCTCACTGACACAGTGACTCTCCTGCCTCATAGATACAGTGACTCTCCTGCTTCACAGGCACAGAGACTCTCCTGCCTTATGTACACACTGACTCTCCTGCCTCACATGCACAGTGACTACCCTGCCTCGCAGACACAGTGATTTTTCTGCCTCACGGATACAGTGACTCTCCTGCCTCACATGCACAGTGACTCTCCTGCCTCATGTGAAACAGTGGCCAGGGGGGTAGTTGTGGCTGAGGGTGGCAGTACTGGCACACCCCGGCCCTCCATCTCATAAACACACTGTTGTGAATTCTGTGGCCAAGCTCCCTCCTGTGGTCGTGAGTGGTACTTCGGTTGGTTCTGTCTATGAGCTTCCTTTGGTGGATGAGAGTGGTACTGCGGCTTCTGAGTTTCCTTCCTCAGGTGATGAGGTTAAGTCGTTAGGTGCTGCTCTATTTAACTCCACCTAGTGCTTTGATCCTGGCCTCCAGTCAATGTTCTAGTATTGGTCTTGCTTCCTCCTGGATCATTCCTGTGGCCTGTCTTTCCTGCATAAGCTAAGTTTTGCTTGTGTTATTTTTGTTTGCTATTTTTTTTAACCCGCGTCAAGGATTACGAGCTTGCGTATTTTGGCCAAAGTATAAACTAATACCTCACAAAAAAAATTTATATTTTTTTGTGTTTTTTGCACTTCTTTTCGGGGTGCAGTTGGGCCCATTTTTGTCTTGTAAACTGTGGTGTCTGTTCACATGGGGTGCATTTGGATAGCGCTGGGCAGGCCCGCCTGATCTAATAGAAGGGTGTCACTACTAGGCTTGCCTGGATGCTGTGCGTCTCCATTGTGTGAACAGCGCCACATACAAGTCTTTTATGTGCAGCATTGTGCCAAGCAGCCACCCCCTCCATTAGTTTGGTAGGTTGAGAGTGGCTGCCTCATCGGTTATGCTGCACCTGTGTTGTCTCCATCTTAACCACATGGGTCCACTGCATCCTGATAGTGCATTTGTTTAGAGGCCTAGGCAGGTAAGAAGCTCTGCCTTGTTTTGCTGTTTTTTTGCTGCAGCTTATCAAAGAGGATGACCCAGATCGGCATGCTATATTTGCAGAATGAGCAAAAAAAAAATTGAACAGGATCCTCAATTTACACAGAACGTTATGTTCAGTGATGAGGCAAACTTTTTGGGTGGGCAATTTATATGGATACATCTAAATCGGATGGGAATGGTGACAGTTTTCTTGCGTAGGGTGTCTTGCATTGAAATCTGCTACAATAACCCAGGTTCTGCATTCACCAGACATCAACACAATTTCTATCCGCTCCTCACGTGTTAAACTCTGTGACATGTCAATGACTGTAAACAAAGAGAAACTTGTAAATAGTTAATGAATGAATAAAGTTACCTTAAAACCAAGCACACCATTGTTTTCTTTGTGAAATTCTCAATAAGTTTGATGTGCCACATGACCCTCTTCCCATTGGAAAAAATAAAGTTGGATCCAAAATGGCTGGCTTCGAAATGGCCGCCATGGTCACCACCCATCTTGAAAAGTTTTCCCCCTCCCATATACTAATGTGCCACAAACAGGAAGTTGATATCACAAACCATTCCCATTTTATTTAGGTGTATCCATATACATGGCCCACCCTGTAGTACACATACCTTAGCATATAGTGCACATTTTATGAGATTTTTAAGCTAGACAGTTTTAAAAAAAAGTTGAGGTCAAAGCGAAAACTGTTGAAAATACATGGTTAATTTATTTGGCTTCATGGACTGCATAGGAAAGAATGGTGCACCCGTTTCTCCCCAAGTGATGCATGAGCTATCTTTATGAATGGGACACACATCAAACTTGAATTTTCAGTGTTAACACCTTTAACTCCCAAGGCTGTTTGCACCTTCATGACCAGGCCTAATTTTACAATTCTGACATCTGTCACTTTATGAGGTAATAACTCTAGAACGCTTCAATGGATCTCACTGATTCTGAGATAGTTTTTGCTAGAAATACTGTACTTCACGATAGTGGCAAAATTTTTTCAATATGACTTATCGTATATACTCGAGTATAAGCCGAGATTTTCAGCCCATTTCTTTAGGCTGAAAGTGCCCCTCTCGGCTTATACACGAGTCATTGTCCCTGGGGGGTCGGCGGGGGAGAGGGAGCAGTGGCTGTGACATACTCACCTGCTCCTGGCGAGGTCCCTGCATCTTTGGTCTCCGGGCGCTGACAGCTTCTTCCAGCGTTGAGCGGTCACATGGTACCGCTCATTACAGTAATGAATATGGACCCGACTCCACTCCCATAGGGGTGGAGCCGCATATTCATTACTGTAATGAGCGGTAACTGTGACCGCTCAATGCTGGAAGAAGCTGTCAGCATCCAGAGACCAGCGATGCAGGGACCACGCCAGGAGAAGGTGAGCATAATGGGGAGGGGGAGCACTGCATGATATTCAGCTCTCCTGGTTCCGGCGCTGCTCCGTCTTCTGCGTCCTCTGCAGTGACGCTCAGGTCAGAGGGCGCGATGACGTGGTTAGTCCACGCCCCCTGCCTGAACGTTAGTGCAGAGGGCGCTGAAGACACAGCGACGCCGGAACGAGGACAGGTGAATATAGCAAGTGTCGGGGGCCTGAGCGACGAGAGGTGAGTATGTGATTTTTTTTTTTTAATCGTAGCAACAGCATATGGGGCAAATATCTATATGGAGCATATTATGGGACCATAATCAACGTTTGTGCAGCACTATATGGGGCAAATATCTTTATGGAGCATCTTATGGGGCCATAATCAGCATCTGTGCAGCATTGTATGGGGCAAAAATCTCTATCGAGCATCCTATGGGGCCATTATTAACCTTTATGCAGTACTGTATGGGTCAAATGTGTCTATGGAGCATCTCATGGGGCCATTATTAACCGTTGTGCAGCATTATATGGGGCATATTTTAATATGGAGCATCTTATGGGGCCCATTATGAACTGTATAGAGCATTATATGGGGCTCCTGATTCAATATGGATATTCAAAAACACTTAACCTACTGATAGCTCAATTAATTTTACTTTTATTGGTACCTATTTTTATTTTTGACATTTACCGGTAGCTACTACATTTTCCACCCTAGGCTTATACTCGAGTCATTAAGTTTTCCCAGTTTTTTGTGGCAAAATTAGGGGGGGTCGGCTTATACTCGGGTCAGCTTATACTCGAGAATATAAGGTACTTTTAGTTGTGAAAAAAGGAAATTTTGCAAAAATGTTGCAAATTTTCCAATATTCGAATTTTACTTTGTATGCCCTTAAATCAGAGCTATGTCACACAAAATGATTAATAAATAACATTTCCCACCTGTGTACTTTACATCAGCACCATTTTTGAAACTTTTTTTTATTAAAAAGTTATAAAGGTTAAAAGTTGGCCAGCAAATTCTCATTTTTCCAACAAAATTTGCAAAACTTTTTTTAGGGACCACATCACATTGGAAGTAATTTTGAGGAGCCTACATGACAGACAATGCCCAAAAGTGACACCATGCTAAAAACTGCACCCCTCAAGGTGCTCAAAACCACATTCAGGAAGTTTATTAACGCTTCAGGTGCTTCATGGGAATTTTTGTAATATGGAAAAAAAATAACATTTAACTTTTTTCACAAAAGGTTTACTTTAGACCCATTTTTTATTTTTGGAAGGGTAAGAGGAAGAACTGCACCACAAAATTTGTTGTGCAATTTCTCCTGAGCATGCCAATACTCTATATGTGGAGGAAAACCACTGTTTGGGCGCATGGCAGGGCTCGGAAGGGAAGGAGCGTCAGTTGACTTTTTGAATGTAAAATTTGATTGAATAATTGGAGAGCCCCTGATGTGCCTAACAGCAGAAACCGCCCACACTTGATGCCATTTTTTTAAATTAGACCCCACAGGGAACTTATCTAGATGTGTGGTCAGCACCTTAAACACCCAGGTGCTTCACACAAGTTTTTAACATTACGCCATGAAAAGAAAAAAAAATCTAATTTTTCCCACAAAATGTATTATAGCCCTAAATTTTATATTTTCACAACGGTAATAGGAGAAATTTCACCATATAATTTGTTGTTCAATTTCTTCTAAGTACACCAATACCCTATATTTGGGGGAAAACTACTGTTTGGGTGCATGGCAGGGCTTGGAAGGGCAAGCGTGCCATTTGACTTTTGAATGCAAAATATGCTGCGATAATTAGCGTACGCCATGTCCTATTTGGAGAGCCCCTGATGTGCCTAAACAGTGTTAACTACCCATAAGTGTCACCATTTTGGAAACTACACCCCTCAGGGAACTTGTCTAGATGTGCAGTGAGTATTTTGAACCCCCAGGTGCTTCACAAAAGCTTGTAACATTGAGCTATGAAAATTTAAAAAAAAAATAACTTTTTTTCCCACAAAAATGTTCCCTTAGTCCCACTTTTTTTTATTTTCGCAAGGTAACAGTAGAAAATGGACCACAACATTTGTTGTGCAATTTCTCCTGAGTATGCTGATACCCCATATGTGAGGGAAAACTGCTGTTTGGGTGCACTGGAGGGCTCAGAAAGGAAGGAGTGATGTTTTGTAATGAAGACTTTGATGGAATGGTCTGCTGGTGTCATGTCGCATTTGGAGAGCCCCTGATGTGCCTAAAAAGTTGAAACCCCCCACAAGTGACCCCATTTTGGAAACTAGATCCCTCAAGGAATGTATTTAGATGTGCGGTGAACACCATGAACCTACAAGGGCTACACAGAAGTTTACAAGACAGAGAAGTGAAAAAACAAAAAATGTTATTTTAGCCTCAAAATTTTTATTTTCACAAGGGTAACAGGAGAAAATGGAACCTAAAAATTTGGTGTGCAATTTCTCCTGCGTACGCCGATACCCCATATGTGGTCAAAAACTACTTTTGAGGCACAGTGCAAAGCTCAGAAGGTAAGAAGCGCCGTATTGGAGTGCAGATTTTGCTGGACTGGTTTGAGGGTGCCATGTCACACTGGCAGAGCCCCTGAGGTGCCAGATCAGCAGAACCCCCATAAGACCTGATAACAGCATATAGGGGGTTAAAGACCCGTGACTGGTGTGGGCACTACTCCTGGTACTGAGTGACAGGTGTCAGCTGTTAGAAGTGGATGACACCTGGCAGCGATCACTCATGCAAAGGTTCTATGCGTGCAAAATCGCCATGGAGTATCTATACGTCCAAGGTCAGTAAGTACCAGCCAACCTGGACATATGGATAAGTCCAAGGTTGTAAAGGGGTTAATATATTTCTCACCTTTAGGAGCACAATGTATGATTTCTAACACTGCAGTTTGGACATCTTTGTCTGTAGCTGCTCTGTGCACGCCTCCATAACGGAAAGTCAGCGGCTCACAGGAGGAAAAAACTTTATTTTCTCCCTTTAGGCGCACTTTCAGCAATGTGACCAGGCAGCATTGTAGTGCTGTTTACCTGTAGATTAACCCTATATCTGCAGGTAAATATCATTTTCCATGGTGACAGGTTCCCTTTAAAATCACATCAATTGGTTTTCACCAAGAAGTCCATCTTTTTGGTGGGATAACTAGAAATGTCTGCAGCTCTATTCCTCCATGAAATATGATAGAATGTGAATGCAGCACAACACCACCAGCACTGTTGAATTAAATGTACACCTTTATTTATTATACTAGATGGTGGCCCGATTCTAACGCATTGGGTATTTTAAAATATGTATGTAGTTTATTTATGAAGTTTTCAGAATAATGCAATTTATACACAGGATTCGGCCGGCCAGGCGCGACCAATTAGCGAAGCCTGGTTCAAATTCCGCTCCAATTCTCGGCCGGACTGCGCCTGTCGCTGATTGTTGGCGGCCGGCCGGGCGTGACCAATCAGTGAAGCCAGGGCCGGCTCCAGGTTTTTGAGGGCCCCGGGCGAAAGAGTCTCAGTGGGCCCCCCTCTTTAACACATGCCATGATTCATGATGCACAGATACAGCAGAGAAATATACCACAGCCAAGTAACATATAACACAGCCCATGTAGCATATAACACAGCCCACGTAGCATATAGCACAGCCCACGTAGCATATAGCATAGCCACGTAGCATATAGTACAGGCCACGTACTATATAGCACAGGCCACGTAGTATATAACACAGCCCATGTAGCATATAGCACAGCCACGTAGTATATAGCACAGCCACCTAGTATATAGCACAGCCCACGTAGTATATAGGAAAGCCCACGTAGTATATAGCAGAGCCCACGTAGTATATAGCAATGTGGGCACCATATCCCTGTTAAAAAAAAATGATAAAAAATAGTTATATACTCACCTTCCATCGGCCCCCAGATCCAGGCGAGGCGTTTAGTGATGCTCCTCGCGACGCTCTGGTCCCAAGAATGCATTGCGGTCTCGAGAGATGATGACGTAGTGGTCATCATCTTGCGAGACCGCAATGCATGTCCCGGAGCGTCACGAAGAGCGGGAAAGGTGCCGGAAGGTGAGTATATAATGATTTTTTATTTTTTTTAATTATTTTTAACATTAGAGCTTTTTACTATTGATGCTGAAAAAGTTGGTCACACAGGGTTAATAGCAGCATTAACGGACTGCGTTACACTGCGGCATAACAAGGTGTACCGCAGCCTTTAACCTGTGTGAGCGCTGACTGGAGTGGAGTATGGAGGGGGCACTGACAGAGAGTAGGAAGGGGCGAATTCAGGGCCAGACTGTGCCCGTCGCTGATTGGTCGTGGCCGGAGGCCAATCAGTGATGTGGGATTTCCGTGACAGACAGACAGACAGAAGTGCCCCTTTGACAATTATATATATAGATAGCCAACCAATGTCGTCTTTCTATAATTCTTGCCGCAACTGTGATAGTAATCTAGCATTTATTGAAATACTTATGTCAAAAATACAGTTCTCTAAAATACCGAAGGTCACCAAAATGTTACAGAATGTTATTTTACTGGAGACTTCTGAACATTCCATAAAGTAAAAGATTATTTCTACGCACAATGTAACGTGTGAATCCATTTATATGTCTAAAACTAGTTACAGCTGCTGAGTAACTGATCTCTTCAGAATTCTGCTCCTTGTTTTTGTGAATCGCTTAATACTAGTTATTTTCATATAGTTCTTGAAAATGTGAATTAAGTTCAGGGCCAGGACAAGGAGAGGGCAAAAAAAAAGCCCAAAGTGATTTCATTTTACAGAATTTACAGTGTATGTTTCTGTGCAGACTGCGCTTCAGCCTTGGGAAAAAGCTCTCAACGTGAAATGGATCAACAAGGATCTCATTTACCCATGAGAAGCCAAAAGAGGAACTTCACAGAGTGCCACCCAAAAAAATGATGGTCCTGATTCATCATTGCATTTTTAGTGACTTTTTGCTTTGCGACAAATTCATTCAACAATTTTCAAACTTTTTCCAAAATATCTTCTGGGGTCTAGTTTGCTATTTTTTACATTAAAGTTTCATTTCCAGATGTTTTCGCCTACGCTCCCGCAATGAGCTCTTGGTGAGTTTTGGATGTTGTAGATTTTCTGCACCATTTCTGCACCTATGAGGTTACTTGCATTTTTGCATTACATTTTTGTCTCTTTTCGATAGGTCATATCTTAAACAAAGCTGCTTTGCTTTTGATACTTCCTGGTATTTGGCTTTGATAAATACTTTATTAGTATAGTCATGTGCGGATTACATGTATTTTTGATGCGTTTCCACTGCGGAAACACACTAAAAACACACATACGTTTTTTTTACCTGCGGATTTTCTGCGTCTAATGAAAATCTATGGGAAAATATGCAAATAAAACTCAAGAGAAATGAACATGTTGCGGATTTGAAACCTGCACCACTTTGCTGTAACTGTAAATGTTTGTTTAGTTTATGATGCAACAAAAATATACAGACACCATCAAAAACTTATTGTGGACACACAGCCTAATGTAGATTCATGAAATGTGAATGCTTTTAAAAAAATTACAACATTTGACACAACTCTACTCCAGTCCCCACTGGATTGATTTTATGTACTTCAGCTATTTTAGTGCTCTTTTTGTGGAACGTGTGACTTTTCCTGCTTAAAAGATTGCAAAAACAAGACAATTTTTGACTTTGCACCAAATTCATGAATCCTGTCTGCCATTTTTATAGAATAAGGGCAAAAAAAAACCGTTTGCTGTCTTTTTCATCCGGTGCGGTAAAGGTACCGTTACACTAAACGACTTACCAACGATCACGACCAGCAATACGACCTGGCCGTGATCATTGGTAAGTCGTTGTGTGGTCGCTGGGGAGCTGTCACACAGACAGCTCTCTCCAGTGACCAACGATCAGGGGAAAGACTTCGGCATCGTTGAAACTGTCTTCACTGATGCTGAAGTCCCCGGGTAACCAGGGTAAATATCGGGTTACTAAGTGCAGGGCTGCGCTTAGTAACCCGATATTTACCCTGGTTACCATTGTAAAAGTTAAAAAAAGGAAAAAAAAAAACAAAAACACTACTTACATTCCGATGTCTGTCACGTCCCCCGCCGTTAGCTTCCCTGCACTGTGTCGGCGCCGGCCGTAAAGCAGAGCGGTGACGTCACCGCTGTGCTCTGCTTTACGGCCGGCCGGCGCTGACACAGTGCAGGGAAGCTGACGGCGGGGGACGTGACAGACATCGGAATGTGAGTATGTAGTGTTTTTTTTTTTTACTTTTACAATGGTAACCAGGGTAAATATCGGGTTACTAAGCGCGGCCCTGCACTTAGTAACCCGATGTTTACCCTGGTTACAAGTGAACACATCGCTGGACCGGAGTCACACACGCCGATCTAGCGATGACAGCGGGTGATCAGCGACCAAAGCAGGGGCCTGATCGTTGGTCGCTGTCACACATAAAGATATCGCTAGCGGGATCGTTGCTATGTCACAAAAAGTGTGACGTTGCAACGATATCCTTAACGATATCATTATGTGTGACGGTACCTTAAGGAATCGTTCCCAGTATGTGAAAAACCAGCTAGTGCACCACCTTAGGCTAAGTTCCCACTATGAGTTTTTGGTGAGTTTTTTACGTTGCTCATTTTCGAAAAACATGCAAGTTAGAGGAGATAATCCAATATCAGAGGTATCTATCTGCAACTTTCTCCCCTTTCCCCTGTACCTTTTCTGCTGAGCCGAGTGTGCACTTGTATGTTGGGGTCTGGTCGAATGTTTCTTGGCCAAATAATCATTCAGCTAAAAGATATTTAATAATTGGGTTAAAAATGTAAATAAAAACGTTGCAAAAATGCATAAATTATACTCCACCACTTTGGTTTTTGGTGCAGAAAAGAATACTTACCCTAATTTTTAGGCTATGTGCACACGTTGCGGATTTTGATGCATTTCCGCTGAATTTTTGGACGCGCAGAATTGCATCAAATCCGTAATGTAGTGCACAAGCAATGTTAGTCAATATGAAATTGACATCTGGTGGGCACATGCTGCGGGAAAAAATGCGTGGAATCGCAGTTTTTTTTCCGCAGCATGTCAATTCTTTTTGCAGATCTGCAGCGTTTGTGCACCCATTGACTTCCATTGTGTCAGGCCAATCAGCAGCAGAACCACAGGGTTAAAAAAGATCTGCAGACTTGCCGCGGAAGTGCCTGCGAGAAACGCTGCAGATCGGGAGGGAGAAGAGTGTGTGGGCAGAGTGTGGGCGGATACTGTGTGTGTAGGAGGAGACTATGTGTGTGCGGAAAAGATGTGTGGGGCAGTGTTTGTGTGTATCTGTGTGTGTCTGCGGGGGTCTGCGGGGCTGTGTGTATCTGTGTGTGTCTGCGCAGTCTGCGAGGCTGTGCGGGGCTGTGTGTATCTGTGTGTGTGCATGGGTGTGCGGGGCTGTGTGTATGTGTGCGGGGCTGTGTGTATCTGTGTGTGTCTGCGGGGGTCTGCGAGGCTGTGCAGGGGTGTGCGGGGCTGTGTGTATTTGTGTGTGTGTGTGTGTGTGGGTGTGCGTGGCTGTGTGTATGTGTGCGGGGCTGTGTGTATGTGTGCGGGGCTGTGTGTATGTGTGCGGGGCTGTGTGTATGTGTGCGGGGCTGTGTGTGTGTGCGTGCGGGTCTGTGTGTAGGCAGGCATCGTCCGATGGGACTACTAGTCCCATCCAGCTATGCCTGGTAGCCGGATGATGGGAAAGTTGACAGCTACTGTGTTCAAATGTAAAAAAAAAAACACATATAGACATACAGTACATACTCACCACACAGCTAATTTCTTAAGCCATCGATCACCTGTAAACAAAAAAAATAATAAACCAACAATATACTCCCTGATCCGCAGTAATCCATGTATTAACAAGTGTCCCACGATGATCTCCCATAGAGAACTGTCACATCGGCAGATGCAACCGCTCTCCAGGCGCTCCGCAGATACAATGATGGAAGGTATCCTTCCGCACTGTATCCCTCCGCCGCTGTGAATGCAGAGTTCATACTCTCACTTGCGGCACCACTGCATGGGAAAATTCACACGCAGTGTTGCCGTAAAGCAAGAGGCTGAACTCAGGTAACCTCTTCTGTGATGCACTGCAGGAGCCATTGTCTCCTGTCAATGTGTCACTGGAGGCCTATAGAACTGTCACTTCTCCTGATACCGGTCGCGTAGAAGCGCCATATCGGCGCGAAACGGCCGTCGTCTGGACCTGCATACTCTAACTTTTGCACATCCCCGAGCCATGAAGATTTTATTATGATTGAATAAAGGACAAACCTGTTTTAGAGGATCAGTGAGTGCTGCTTATTTTCTTTTCTTCGTTTTATGGATTGCATTTTAAAGGGAACCTGTCACCTGAATTTGGCGGGACTGGTTTTGGGTCATATGGGCGGAGTTTTCGGGTGTTTGATTCACCCTTTCCTTACCCGCTGGCTGCAATATTGGATTGAAGTTCATTCTCTGTCCTCCATAGTACACGCCTGTGCAAGGCAAGATTGCTTTGCGCAGGCGTCTACTACGGAGGACAGAGAATGAACTTCAATCCAATATTGCAGCCAGCATGCAGCCAGCGGGTAAGGAAAGGGTGAATCAAACACCCGAAAACTCCGCCCATATGACCCAAAACCAGTCCCGCCAAATTCAGGTGACAGAGTCCCTTTAATGTTTTTTTTCGGCAAATCACCCGAGATCCAGAGGCAAGCTTCGGCCGCAATCCGGTGTGTCCGATTCGCTAATCCAGACAATTGGCAGTGCTGTCTACTGTTTTTCTTCTGACAGACGTTTGAATATACATAAATATACTTTGTAAGTTTTTGATACTAAGACATTTTGATCTCAATGGGAAAAAAAAACAGTAAAAACACAGAAAAAAAATGGAAATGTTGTATTTTAAAAAATGCATGGAAAAAATGCACCATATTAACGAGATTTGAGAAATTTTATTAATTTTGATGTCACTGTACTTTGCACATATGAAAAAAAAGCATCAAAATCGTTATGTGTGAACAAGGCTCAAAATATATTCATTATTTTCCAGATATCAATTAATCGAAGAAGACTTTTTTTTTCTAGAATCCGATGCTAGATTTCTTTTTTAGCTGGGTAAGGTCAGCTTGCAAAAGTATTTTTAAGTCCAAGTGAACTGCCCTCCCCTGGAGATTGACATATCATGTGCCAAATGCCTGGGAAGACTATTAATGTTCTCTTACAAATGAAGCAGCATGGCACTAAATAGCATGAAATAAAACTGTTGTAGGATATTAAATGATCTGTGTAATCCCACAAGGCCAGCCATTTCCAGGATGAGCAGAGCTGCCTCTCAAATTACTAAGGGCAAAAGTTCTTTCGGGAGAAAAAAAAAAATGAAAATAACCCTTTTAGTGCTGGGACAATTTTTTTTTTTCGTGGATAATTTTTTACTATTAAACCATCTTGGTGTTCGAATTGAATAACACGTAAGTATCTTCACTTAGATGTCATTTAATTCAATGTTAAAAAGTTTTAAAAAATAACACTTAACTGGTATTTACATGCTTGCAAACATTTTTTTTCTCCTGATCTCATGCATATAAAATAAAAATAAAGTCATTTTTCAAACAGTTCTGGTTACACATATTGGAACAAATTGAGCTCAATATGCGTCTTCAGTAGAGATGAGCGAACCAGAACTTAAGTTTGGGGTTTGTTCCGGACGGTTAGTGTCTGGTGCTAAACGCCGAACACAGACTTTTCCTGGAAGTCCGTTGCAATGTTCGGAGTTCCAGAGAGAGAGAATATTTTCAAATTCAAAAGTTCTGGTCCCCATTGTTTTCAATAGGGTTTGGGTTCAAATTCGGGTACAATTCTGGTACCCATACCAAACTTTGTAATAAAGTTTGGGTCAGGTACCAGAACCCAAACTTCCAAGGGTCCTATCATCTCTAGTCTCCAAGGCTACAAAAAACCTTTGTAGGCTGGTCCTGAAGTTATACTCTAAGCCAGAGGTCCCCAACTCCAGTCCTCAAGGCCCACCAACAGGTCATGTTTTCAGGATTTCCTTTGCATTGCACAGGTGATGCAATTATTACCTGGGCAAGACTAAGGAAATCCTGAAAACATGACCTGTTGGTGGGCCTTGAGGACTGGAGTTGGGGACCCCTGCTCTAAGCAATAAAAAGTAGCTAGATGGAAGGGTACATGACTACACAATAGAATTTCAACAATGAAACAAGCCCATTGTCAACAATCCCATGACCTACCATGCATGGATTTTATTGGCTTGACTGCATGTCAATCATTACACAATAATGGGCTTGTTCTGGTGTTGTATCCTTATTGATAGCTGGAGGTGCAAAGGGTTTAGAAGGCTTGGCAATCCTGTGTCATAGTTCTGGAACCCCTGAAGAAGATACCTATGCGGCGAAACCCTCTGCATGTTTTAACATTGTGATTGGATTTCAAGAGAATCTGTCACCAAATTTCACAATATAAACTTTTATCATTACATTATTAAATAAATCTTTTAGACATGTAAAAACAAAAAATCCATGACAGAATGACTATAATTCTGATATCAAGCTGAGCATTTTAGGAGACCAGCTAAAGAGTGGGAGAGATCATACATCCAAGTGTATTCAGTCACCACCTACCCGACCAGAATGAAAGCTGCAGTATGTACTGAGTGAAATCTCAACAGCAACAGGAAGAAGGAGCTGTCAATCAGGAGCTGTCAATCAGGCACTGGGGATTCTCAAACGAAATGTCATCAAACCAGAAGTAATAAAAAAAACAGTTAGACTCAGTAGAAGGGGAATTATATGAACTTTTTAATTAAAGTCACACTCCCAAGGTTTTTTTTTTCTCTTAATATATTGCAGTCATCATATTACATAGCACTGTGTACTTACAATTGCTCATTTTGCCTTTCTACCCAGATGATTCTTCTATTTTCTCTGCTCTATGTAGAAACACTTCTCCCTGCATTTATCATTCCCCCTCTTCACCTCCTGACCCAGCTGCTCCTTCATCCATCTGGAAGGGACTTTTGCAGTGACTCATGACTCATGCAGGGAAAATTGACCTCCTGTTTCTACATAGAGCTTAGAAGGATTCAGCTAGTCAGTTTTTAACATAGAATTTCTACATAGTTTCTACATAGAAACATAGTTTCTACATAAAGCTTAGAAGGATTCAGCTAGTCAGTTTTTAACCACGTGATGTCATAGACCTAATGCAAAAGAGAAGAATTAGCTGGGCAGAAAGGCAAAATGAGCAATTGTAAGTACACAGTGCTATATGATGTGATGACTGTAATACATTAAGGGGATAAACAAATTTGATTGGTGGAGGAGGAGGAGGACAAGGAGGAGGAGGAGTGCTTCTTTAAAGTATATTAGAAAAGTGATTAGATTATTACAATAAATAGAATGTTAGGATTAAAATCAATGTTAGTTTCATACCCCCATTTCACACTTACTTTTGGTAGAACCATGAAGAGTTTACCATCTCAGAGGTCATCATCACTCATGTCTGTCACTGCACCCATTGGGACTCACAATCTAAATTTTAAATATCCCATCAGTATGATTTAGGAGTGTTTATTGTATCATTGTATAACCAGACTAGGCTTTAATAAAATATAATATACACTTGTTGGTAAAGTTACTCGAGACATGTAATATCACTCTACACAAGCACTTCACATTAATCAGCAGTGCTGCCTCCAAGCCGAGAAGTCCTAGAAGTAATGCTAAGGTCAAGGACAGAATTCCAAAGAATGGGACTCCATCTATAAAATGTGCAGTGTAATGAGACCTCGCTCACAAAAGATTTTCATTAGTGACTTTTAAGAATGACGGTATAAAAAGGCAACAAAACATAAAAGAGACCAAAAAGGAACTAAACATTTCCTCAATACACATACAGACCAGTACAAACATTGATGATGAGTTTATTTAACACTTATTACCCGGGTTCAGAGTTATATGATGTTAACGCCAAGCTGGGAACTTTATGGCTAATGGTTGGCACTAGTGATGGGCATACATGGTCGGATAAGGTGTTATCTGAGCATGCTCGTGTGCTAACCGAGTGACTTCGGCATGCTCAAAAAATATGTTCACGCCGCAGCATGTCTCACAGATGTCCAACAGAAACTTCATCCCTGACAATTGAGTTCAGGTTAAGAATTGGAATTTTGGTAAGTTGGGAGCTAAACTGCTAAACTGTAATACTGATCTTCTACAACAGTCTAAGAACTATATCACCAATACATAAAGATAAATTGTCACCAGATTTCACAACATAAACTGCATATATTATTAAATAGATATGTTGAACCTGATGAGACTGGAGTATTTACTTTGAAAATATATATCAGAATGGCTGTATACAACCCTGACATTAAAGTGAGCATTTTATGAGTCCAGCTATAGCGTAAAATAGTTTATAAGTCAAAATGTATTCAGTTTCTGCCTACTCAGACAGACTTACTGCTGCAGCTTGTACTGAGCAGTGTGAAGTTTGAGCAGCAAAGCAGACAGGAAGGACACTGGGGACATGTGAATTAGGCTAAGTGAGCTAAGATTCAGCAGCAGGGAGGAGGGATGTTGAGCAGCTGTCAATCAGGTTAGGTGGGTATAGAATCAGCAGCAGGGAGAAGGGACACTGTGGACCTGTGAATCTAGTTATGTTGGTAAAGATTCAGCAACAGGGAGGAGGGACACTGATGAGCTGTGAATCAGCTAAGGTGGTTAAAGATTCAGCAACAGGGAGGAGGGACACTGAGGAGCTGTCAATCAGCTAAGGTGGTTAAAGATTCAGCAACAGGGAGGAGGGACACTGAGGAGCTGTGAATCTAGTTAGGTGGGTAAAGATTCAGCAACAGGGAGGAGGGACACTGAGGAGCTGTGAATCTAGTTAGGTGGGTAAAGATTCAGCAACAGGGTGGAGGGACACTGAGGAGCTGTGAATCAGCTAAGGTGGTTAAAGATTCAGCAACAGGGAGGAGGGACACTGAGGAGCTGTGAATCTAGTTAGGTGGGTAAAGAATCAGCAACAGGGAGGAGGGACGCTGAGGAGCTGTGAATCTAAATAGGTGGGTAAAGATTCAGCAACAGGGAGGAGGGACACTGAGGAGCTGTGAATCTAGTTAGGTGAGTAAAGATTCAGCAACAGGGTGGAGGGACACTGAGGAGCTGTGAATCTAGTTAGGTGGGTAAAGATTCAGCAACAGGGAGGAGGGACACTGAGGAGCTGTGAATCTAGTTAGGTGAGTAAAGATTCAGCAACAGGGAGGAGGGACACTGAGGAGCTGTTAATCTAGTTAGGTGGGTAAAGATTCAGCAACAGGGAGGAGGGACACTGAGGAGCTGTGAATCTAGTTAGGTGGGTAAAGATTCAGCAACAGGGAGGAGGGACACTGAGGAGCTGTGAATCAAGTTAGGTGGGTAAAGATTCAGCAACAGAAGGAGGGACACTGAGGAGCTGTGAATCTAGTTAGGTGGGTAAAGATTCAGCAACAGGGAGGAGGGACACTGAGGAGCTGTGAATCTAGTTAGGTGGGTAAAGATTCAGCAACAGGGAGGAGGGACACTGAGGAGCTGTTAATCTAGTTAGGTGGGTAAAGAATCAGCAACAGGGAGGAGAGACACTGAGGAGTTGCATATCTAGTTAGGTGGGTAAAGATTCAGCAAGAGGGAGTAAGGACACTGAGGAGCTGTGAATCTAGTTAGGTGGGTAAAGATTCAGCAACAGGGAGGAGGGACACTGAGGAGCTGTTAATCTAGTTAGGTAGGTAAAGAATCAGCAAGAGGGAGGAGGGACACTGAGGAGCTGTGAATCTAGTTAGGTGGGTAAAGATTCAGCAACAGAAGGAGGGACACTGAGGAGCTGTCAATCAGACTAGGTGGGTGGAGATTCAGTAGTAAGAGGGAGGAGGGACACTGAGGAGCTGTCAGTCAGGGAAGATAGGTAGAGATTCAGTATCAACAAGGAGGAAGACATTGCGGCACTTGCAAAGAAAACTATATGGAATTTCATCTCACTTCTTCACTATTTTACATGGCTCATCCCCACTTATTACATATGATTATAGCTAAAAACAAATTTGTAAGGTTTGACTTACCATCCGAATTACCACTCATGCACATAGCAATACCAGATGGACAGCCCCTGTATTTGGTACAGTGGTAGGCTATGGGCCTGTGCACACACATAGACATTCAGTGTGCTATCGTATGGGGTCTCCATTAGGAGCTGCAATGTCCCCTAAATATGAGGTTTTAGATGGAGCACACATTTTGTGGTATTGCAGTATTGCATTATGGCATTAAAAGTCTGACGACACACAGATCTACATCTCTGGACCAGATATCACCTCCCTACTAACCAGAATCCCTCAATGTCTATCCGCTATTTCATCCTTCTTCTCCGCTAGATTTCTAAAACTTAACATTGACAAATCAGAATTCACCGTCTTTCCCCCATCTCACACGACCCCCCCAATGAACCTATCCATTACAGTAAACAGCTGCCCACTCTCCCCAGTCCCACAAGCTCGCTGTCTCGGGGTAATCCTTGACACTGATCTCTCCTTCAAACCACATATCCAAGCCCTTTCCACTTCCTGCCGCCTTCAACGCAAAAATATTTCACAGATCCGTACATTCCTAAACCAAGAATCTGCAAAAACCCTAGTCCATGCCCTCATCATCTCCCACCTCGACTACTGTAACCTCCTGCTCTGTGGCCTCCCCTCTAACACTCTCGCACCCCTCCAATCTATTCTAAACTCTGCTGCCCAACTAATCCATCTGTCCCCCCGCTATTCCCCGGCCTCTCCCCTCTGTCAATCCCTTCACTGGCTCCCCATCACCCAGAGACTCCAGTACAAAAGCTTAACCATGACGTACAAAGCCGTCCACAACCTGTCTCCTCCATACATCTGTGACCTCGTCTCCGGGTACTTACCTACATGCAACCTCCGATCCTCACAAGATCTCTTTCTCTACTCCCCTTCCCACAATCGTATACAAGATTTCTCTCGCGCATCACCCCTACTCTGGAACTCTCTACCACAACACATCAGACTCTCGCCTACCATCGAAACCTTCAAAAAGAACCTGAAGACCCACCTCTTCCGACAAGCCTACAACCTGCAGTAACCACCGATCGACCAAACCACTGCATGACCAGCTCTATCCTCACCTACTGTATCCTCACCCATCCCTTGTAGATTGTGAGCCTTCGCAGGCAGGGTCCTCATTCCTCCTGTACCAGTTATGACTTATATTGTTTAAGTTTAATGTACTTATTTTTATTATGTACACCCCTCCTCACATGTAAAGTGCCATGGAATAAATGGCGCTATAATAATAAATAATAATAATGTCTTGTGAACCTGAGTTAATGCTATGAGACAAAGTCTACTCATTAAAAAAATGAACACAGTACAGTGGTGTACCAACAATCACAGCAGACCAAACAGTCGCTATGAGGCTCATAAGTTGGAGGGGCCATTTGCCAAACTGCACTGTCCCCTTCCCTGTGCCTAACGCCTCAATTCCAAGGCTATGTGCCTGCTCAGGATACTGATACAGTTGAATACAACAGTGGAGATCAGGGAGCCGTCACCTTTCTATTCCACCATTCAGCCTGTGGATCTAAAGGTACCTTCACACATAACGATATTGTTAACGATATCGTTGCTTTTTGTGACGTAGCAACGATATCGTTAATGAAATCGTTCTGTGTGACAGCGACCAACGATCAGGCCCCTGCTGGGAGATCGTTGGTCGCTGAAGAAAGTCCAGAACTTTATTTCGTCACTGGACTCCCTGCTGACATCGCTGGATCGGCATGTGTGACACCGATCCAGCGATGTCTTCACTGGTAACCAGGGTAAACATCGGGTAACCAACCGCAGGGCCGCGCTTAGTAACCCGATGTTTACCCTGGTTACCATCCTAAAAGTAAAAAAACCAAACGCTACATACTTACCTACCGCTGTCTGTCCTCCAGCGCTGTGCTCTGCACTCCTCCTGTACTGGCTGTGAGCGTCGGTCAGCCGGAAAGCAGAGCGGTGACGTCACCGCTCTGCTTTCCGGCCGCTGTGCTCACACAGACAGTACAGGAGGAGTGCAGAGCACAGCGCTGGAGGACAGACAGCGGTAGGTAAGTATGTACTGTTTGTTTTTTTTACTTTTAGGATGGTAACCAGGGTAAACATCGGGTTACTAAGCGCGGCCCTGCGCTTAGTTACCCGATGTTTACCCTGTTTACCCTGGTTACCGGCATCGTTGGTCGCTGGAGAGCGGTCTGTGTGACAGCTCTCCAGCGACCAAACAGCGACGCTGCAGCGATCCGGATCGTTGTCGGTATCGCTGCAGCGTCGCTTAATGTGAAGGGGCCATAAGTCTCAGTGCAGCAGGCAGGATTATATCACTAGATTGTACCTGTCCAGACTCAACACAGCCCAGAGCAGCACTTCAGAGGAACGGGACAAGTTGAGTAGATTTTCATTTCAGTAAATGCTTTTGGGGGGCGCTATAAGACATAATATATGTGGAGGAACTGTGAGGGCATTATACTATGGGGGGCATTGTAGGGACTCATACTGTGTTGGTGCACTATGCTGATATGGTACTGTGTGGGGCGTTACTGTGGCAACATCATTCTGCATGAGGTGCACTGTGGTTACCTCCTATTGTGTTGAGGCTACAGTGATGATATGCTGTGATAGGGGGCAAAGTGGGAACACTATCTTGTGATGAGGCGTTTTGGGAACATCATACTGTGTTGTGAGCCACTATGTTGTGTGCACTGAACTGTGTTGTGGCCACTATGAAGACTTCATGCTGTGTTGGGGGCACTGTGGAGATATCATACTGTGTTGTGGTTACTGTGGAGACATCATGCTCTGTTGAGGGCACTGTGCAGACATCATACTGAGTTAGGAGTGTTGTTGAGACATCATACTGTGCTGGCGGCACTATTATTATTATTATTATTTATAGAGCACCATTAATTCCATTGTGCTGTACATTGTGCTGTACATGTGAAAAGGGGTTACATACAGGGTTATAGATATCGTTAACAGTAAACAAATTTACAATGACAGACTGGTACAGAGGGGAGAGGACCCTGTCCTTGCAGACTTACATTCTTTAGGATAATGGGGAAGAGACAGTTGGTCGGTGTGCTGCAGCACAGGTGGTGGTGAGGCAGCAGCTTTGGTGGTGGTGAGGTGGCAGCTCGGGTAGTTGGTGAGGTGGCAGCTCTGGCTGTGGTGACGCAGCAGCTCAGGTGGTTGGTGACGTGGCAGCAGCTCAGGTGGTTGGTGGGGCGGCAGGTCGGGTGGTTGGTGAGGCTGCAGCTCGGGTGGTTGGTGCAGCTCGGGTGGTTGGTGAGGCGGCAGAATGGTTATTGCAGGCTGTAGGCTTTCCTGAAGAGGTGGGTTTTCAGGTTCCGTCTGAAGGATCCGAGGGTGGTGGATAATTGGACGTGTTGAGGCGTGGAATTCCAGAGGATGTCGGATATTCGGGAGAAATCTTGGAGGCGGTTGTGTGAGGAACGAATAAGTGTGGAGGAGAGTAGGAGGTCTTGGGAGGATCGAAGATTACGTGAGGGAAGCTAGTGGGAGATTAGTTCAGAGATATAGGGAGGAGACAGGTTGTGGATGGCTTTGTAGATCAGTGTTAGTAGTTTGAACTGGATTCGTTGGGGAATTGGGAGCCAGTGGAGGGATTTGCAGAGGGGAGAAGCAGGGGAGTAGCGAGGAGAGAGGTGTATTAGCCGAGCAGCAGAGTTGAGGACAGACTGGAGTGGTGCAAGAGAGTTAGCGGGGAGGCCACAGAGGAGGGTGTTGCAGTAATCGAGGTGGGAGATGATGAGGGCATGCACAAGAGTTTTAGTAGATTGTGGGCTGAGGAAGGGACGGATTCTGGCATTATTTTTAGTTGGAGGTGACAGGAGGTGGCAAGAGTTTGGACGTGCGGTTTGAAGGACAGGGCAGAGTCAAGAGTTACCCCGAGGCAGCGGATTTCAGGTGCAGGAGAGAGCGTGATGCCGTTTACCATAATCGATAGATCAGGCAGGTTGGATACGTGAGATGGGGGAAAGATGATGAGTTCGGTTTTGTCTACATTGAGTTTTAGGAAGCGAGAGTTGAAGAAGGAGGATATGGTTGACAGACACTCCGGGATTCTGGACAGAAGAGAGGCGACATCTGAGCCAGAGAGGTAGATCTGAGTGTCATCCGCATATAGGTGGTACTGGAAGCCATGGGACTTTATGTGTTGTCCTAGGCCAAGGGTATAGATGAAAAAAAGTAGGGGCCCTAGGACCTAGGACATAGCCTTGAGGGACTCCAACAGAGAGAGGGTGGGGTGAGGAGGTAGTGTGGGAGTGGGAAAAGCTAAATGTGTGGTCGGAAAGGCATGAGGCAATCCAGGACAGGGCAAGGCCTTTGATGTTGAGGGAAGAAAGAATCTGTAGCAGTAGGCAGTGGCAAAAGCAGAGGACAGGTTGAGAAGGAGGAGGATGGAGAACTGTCTGTTAGCTTTGGCTGTGAGTAAGTCATTAGTAATTTTGGTCAGAGCAGTTTCGGTGGAGTGGTGGGGGCGGAAGCCAGATTGGAGGTTGTCAAGGAGAGAGTTAGATGAGAGGTGGTAAGAAAGTTGACCATGGACATTCTGCTCAAGGAGTTTGGAAGCAAACGGGAGCAGTGATATGGGGCGATAGCTGGGCATAGCAGCTGGGTCAAGGTTAGCTTTTTTGAGGATGGGTGTAATGGTGGCATGTTTGAAGGCAGAGAGGAAAGTACCAGAAGATAGCGATAGGTTGAAGAGATGGGTTAGGGCTGGAATGAGCGTGTTAGTGAGGTTGGGTGCAGGTGGGAAGGGATGGGGTCAAGTGAACAGGTGGTGAGGTGTGATTTGGAAAGGAGGCGAGTAAGTTCTCCTTCAGTGATGTTGGAGAGGGAAGTTATTGGTGAAGGGCAGAGGTCTGGTATATGGAGTGGTTGGGGTAGGGAACAGTAAAGGTTTGCCTTGCTTGGTCGATCTTGTTTTTGAAGTTGGTGGCAAAGTCATCAGAAGAGAGGAGGGGAGTTGGAGGTGGCAGTGGCGAGCGGAGGAGAGAATTAAATGTGCTGAACAGTTGTTTTGGGTTGTAGGATAGTGAAGTAACTAGGTGAGTGAAATAGGTCTTCTTCCACCTGATGAACACGGGATACCATTGAAACGCGTTGTGGTTTACACCAATATTTTTGTCCTGGCTTCATTTCAGCGCTCCTGTGACAGTGCTTTTTTTTATCAAGTATCATATTGTGTTGGCTTCACTGGGGAGACATGATACTGTGTTGGGGGCACTGTGGAGACATCATATTGTCTTGGGTTCACTGTGGAGACATAATACTGTGTTGGGGCACTGTGGAAACATCATACTGTGTTGAGGGCACTGTGTAGATATCATACTGTTTTGAGTTCACTGTGGAGACATCATACTGTTTTGGGGCACTGTGGAGACAGCATACTGTGTTGAGGGTACTGTGTAGACTTAATACTGTGTTGGGGGCATTGTGCAGACATCATACTGAGTTGGGGGCACTGTGGAGATATCATATTTAGTGATGAGCGAGTGTGCTCATTACTCGAGTTTTCTGAGCATGCTCGGGTGTTCTCCGAGTATCTTGGGCATGCTCGTAGATTATGTTTGTGTTCCCGCAGCTGCATAATTTGTGACTGTTAGGCAACCTGAACACATGCAGAGATTGCCTGTTTGTTAGGGAATCCCCACTTGTATTCAGGCTGTTTAGCAGCTGAAAATTATGCAGCTGCGGGGACACAAATATAATCTACGAGTACACCCAAGATACTCGGAGAACACCTGAGCATGCTCGGAAAACTCGAGTAATGAACACACTCACTCATCACTAATCATATTGTGTTGGGTTCACTGTGGAGACATGGTACTGTGTTTGGGGCACTGTGGAGACATCATACTGTGTTTAGGGCACTGTGGAGGCATCATACTGTTTTGAGGGCACTGTGGAGACATTATGCTGTGTTAGGGATACTGTGGAACATCATATTGTGTTGGGGCACTGTGCAGACAGTATACTGCATTGGGGGCACTGTGGAGACATGATACTGTATTGGGGGCACTGTGGAGACATCATACTGTGTTGGGGCTCTGTGGAGACATCATACTGTGTTGGAGCACTGTGGAAACATCATACTGTGCTGAGGCACTATGGAGACATCATACTGTGTTGGGGGTACTGAGGAGACATCCTACCGTGTTGGAGGCACTGTGCAGACATCATACTGAGTTGGGGCACTGTAGGGACCCAATATTGTGTTGGGTTCACTGTGCAGACATCATACTGTGTTGGGGGTACTGTGTAGACATCATACTGTGTTGGGGTTATTGTGCAGACATCATACTGAGTTGAAGGCACTGTGGAGATATCATATTTAGTGATTAGCGAGTGTGCTCATTACTCGAGTTTTTCGAGCATGCTTGGGTGTTCTCCGAGTATCTTGGGCATGCTCGTAGATTATGTTTGTGTCCCCACAGCTTCATGATTTGTGGCTGTTAGACAACCTAAACACATGCAGAGATTTCCTGTTTGGTAGGGAATCTCCACTTGAATTCAGGCTGTCTAGCAGCATAGAATTATGCAGCTGCGGGGACACAAACATAATCTATGAGTACACCCAAGATACTCGGAGAACACCCGAGCATGCTCGGAAAACTTGAGTAATGAGCACCCTTACTTATCACTAATCATATTGTGTTGGGTTCACTGTTGAGACATGATACTGTGTTGGGGGCACTGTGGAGACATCATATTGTCTTGGGTTCACTGTGGAGACATCATATTGTGTTTGGTTCACGGTGGAGACATCATACTGTATTGGGGGAACTGTGAAGACATCATACTGTGTTGAGAGCACTGTGAAGACATCATACCATCATACTGTGTTGGGGGTACTATGGAGACATCATACTCAGTTTGGGCACTGTGGACACATGACACTGTGTTGGGGGCACTGTGGAGACATCATATTGTCTTGAGTTCACTGTGAAGACATCATATTGTGTTGGGTTCACGGTGGAGACATCATATTGTATTGGGGCACTCTGCAAACATCATACTGTGTTGAGGGCACTGTGGAGACATCATACTGTGTTGAGGGCACTGTGGAGACATCATGCTGTGTTGGTGATACTGTGGAGACATCATACTGAGTTGGGGACACTGTGGAGAAAAAATACTATGTTGGGGCACTGTGGAAGCATAATACTGTGTTGGGGTACTGTGGAGACATCATACTGTGTTGAGGCATTGTGAAGACATCATGCTGTGTTGAGGGAACTGTGGAGACATCATAGTGTGTTGGGGGTACTGTGGAGACATCATACTGTGTTAAGGGCACTGTGGAGACTTCATACTGTGTTGGGGGTACTATGGAGACATCATTCTGAGTTGGGGGCACTGTGGAGACATGTTATTTAATGATGAGCTAGTGTGCTCCTTACTCGAGTTTTCCGAGCATGCTCAGGTGTTCTCTGAGTATTGTAGCGTGGCTAAAGGATGTCTAATCGATGGGAGATATGTGTCTTATAGATGGCTTGCTGCTGTGATGTAACCATAGCTACCTATATGTGTTTCAGGACCTGTGGTGATGTCACAACCACATGTCTGGTCATGTGATGGGTTCTGGGTGTGGTTAGACATATAAAAGAAAGCCTAATGCTTAACACAGGTAGATATGTGAGGAGGTGAAACCCTCCTGTGTGTGTCAAGGCTCCAGGACTGAGCCGGAAGGACTGGACATTTGTTTTCTTTTCCTGAGCCAAAGGCTATTTGTTTTCTGTTATTTCGGCATGTGGTTTATGATGCAATAAACCCTATGAACTTTTCAAGAAACGTGCCTCCTGAGTCTCAAACGTCGCACCCGAGTGAGTGAAATCCCTACAATTGGCGGTAGACGTGCGGGCAGCGTTCCCAGCGGAGACGAAGAGTCTGTTATTGGATGTCCTGGGTCAAGTCTGTGGTAAGCCAGCAAGCTTTGCCGGGGAAAATGGAGGACCTGCTGAAACACTTGCTCCAGTCGCAGCAAGAGAGCAACAGGCTGTTGACGCAGCAGATACAACAGAGCCAGCAGGAGCAACGGCAGCAGATGCAGCTTCTGGCAACCGCCATCCAGGGCAAGACGAGTGCCCCAACACCAGGTCTGGCTGATGACGCCCACGTCCGGAAGACGGTAAGACGCGCATTGCAGAAAATGACCCCCGGGGATGATGTTGAGGCCTTCCTGACAGTGTTTGAGAGGGTCGCTGAGAGGGAAAAACTTCCGCCAGAGCAGTGGGCAGAGGTATTGGCGCCATACCTGACGGGAGAACCCCAGAAGGCGTACTATGACTTGACCTTGCAGGATGCCAAGGAGTATCACAAGTTGAAAGCCGAGATTCTCGCACGTTTGGGGGTGACACTGACTGTCAGGGCACAGCGAATTCACTGCTGGGCCTATCACCGGGACAAACCACCTCGTTCCCAAATGTTTGATCTGTTGCACCTGGTCCAGAAATGGCTGCAGCCAGAGTCATCTACACCTGCACAGATGGTAGAACGGGTGATGATGGATCGGTTTGTCCATTCCCTCCCAAGGCCTATACAGTCTTGGGTTGCCCAGGGTGATCCCCAGAATGCCGACGAGCTGATCGGACTGGTTGAGAGATACCAAGAGTTGGAAGGCTCCTTCGGGAGGCAGCCCATGCCGTACTGGGGGTCCCAGAAGGGAGCTGAGTCCCAAAAAGGGGTGGTGCATCCAAGGTCACAAAGGGCGGGGGAGGTGGTGCCCAAGGTCCCTACGGGTGATATTATTTGTTGGAGGTGCCACGGGCCGGGACATATAGCTGCCCGTTGTTCCCAGACCACTGAGCAGATGGACTGCAGCATGGGACGCCGTTGTTCATACTATGCGTATCCAGCCTGTAGTGTGAACTCTCCATCCAACGAGGGACCTCAAGCGTGTCCCGTAAAGGTCGAGCAGTAACGGCACTGTTAGACTCGGGGAGCCTAGTGACCCTGGTGAGGGCCACTTTTCCTCTCCACCTGCTCCCAGGAAAGAAGGTCGGTGTGCGGTGCATACATGGTGATGCAAAGGACTACCCTATGGCCAGGGTGGACATTGAAACGGCATGTGGCACTGAGTCCCACATAGTCGGCGTCGTTCAGGACTTGTTGCACCCTATAATTATTGGCCGGGATTTCTGTTTGTTTTGGGATTTGTGGGGGAAAGGTTCTGGGCTGCCTAGCAAGAGTAGGGAACCAATGAACCCTGGAAAGGTGTCGCCACACCCAGAGTCAGACAGGTTTCCTTTTTGTGTCCTGGTTGGAGATGAGGAGGAAGTGTCCCCTGCATCTGACATTCTGGAGTTAGAGGTGTCCGGTGAAAATTTTGGGACTGCCCAACATAGGGACCCCACTCTGAGGGAAGCCTTTAATAATGTCACAGTTATTGACGGGGTGGTACAGGAGCCGGGGGCAGACACAAGATTTCCCCATTTTCTAATGAGCAGGGAGTTGTTGTACCGGGTCACGAAAATAAGGGAGGAGTTGGTAGAGCAGTTGGTAGTGCCGGGTCCATATAGACGGAAGGTGTTGGACATGGCCCATTCACACATCTTGGGTGGACACCTAGGGGTGGAAAAAACGCAGGAACGGGTTGTGCAGAGGTTCTATTGGCCTGGGTGCCACCGGGAAATAGTGAACTATTGCAGGTCCTGCCCTACATGTCAGCTAACTGCTCCCACTCCTCATTTCCGGAACCCCCTTGTGTCACTGCCCATTATTGAGGTGCCATTCGAGAGAATTGCCATGGACTTGGTCGGTCCCTTAGTTAAATCAGCCCGGGGCCATCAGTATATATTAGTCATCCTGGACTATGCCACACGCTATCCTGAGGCAATTCCCTTGAGAAATTCTTCTTCAAAGAGTATAGCTCGCGAGTTGGTCCATGTCTTTTCCCGGACAGGTCTGCCGAAGGAGATCCTGACTGACCAGGGGACACCTTTCATGAGCAAGGTGATGAGGGAGTTATGCAAAGCCCTGAAAATCTCCCAGTTGAGGACCTCGGTGTACCATCCCCAGTCAGATGGCCTTGTTGAGAGATTTAACAAGACACTGAAGAGCATGCTGAGAAAAGCTATAGAGAAAGACGGTAGAGACTGGGATTGTCTCTTACCCTATTTGATGTTTTCCATTCGTGAAGTTCCACAGGCCTCCACAGGTTTCTCACCGTTTGAGCTTCTGTATGGCCGACATCCACGAGGACTCCTGGATATAGCCAAGGAAACCTGGGAAGCCGAAGTCACGCCCTACAGAAGCGTCATTGAGCATGTGGCCCTGATGCAGCAGAGGATTGCAAAGGTGATGCCTATCGTGAAAGAACACCTTCTCCAAGCACAAGAAGCTCAGGCCAGGGTCTACAACCGGTCTGCAAGAGTGAGGCAATTCAATCCGGGAGACCGAGTTCTTGTGTTAGTTCCGACAGTGGAAAGCAAGTTCTTGGCCAAATGGCAAGGGCCATATGAGGTTGTCGAGAAACTTGGTGAAGTAAACTATAAAATTCACCAGCCAGGAAGACGGAAACCATTCCAAGTATACCATGTCAACCTTATCAAGCCGTGGCAAGATAGAGAGCCGACAGTAATTCCATCGTTGTTAAGCAACCCAGAAGATGAGGTTGGAGCGGTTACTATAGCGGAGACGCTATCGGAGTCCCAGAAACAGCAATGCCGGGAGTTACTCCAGAAAAACAGGGACCTGTTTTCCGAGTTGCCTGGGTACACGAAGGTCATAGAGCATGAGGTCCTGACAGAACCCCATGTGCGCGTGAACGTGAAGCCCTATAGAATTCCTGAGGCCCGTCGAGAAATAGTCTCCAAGGAAGTGGAGCGTATGTTGAAGCTTGGAGTCATTGAGGAATCCAAGAGCGGTTGGTCGAGCCCAATTGTCCTGGTCCCAAAACCTGATGGGGAGTAGAGATTTTGCAACGACTATAGGAAGTTGAATGAGGTCTCCAAGTTCGACGCATATCCCATGCCCCGCGTTGATGAGCTCATCGAAAGGCGTGGGCCCGCCAGGTACATAACCACCTTGGATTTGACGAAGGGGTATTGGCAGATCCCCATGGCACAGGAAGCCAAGGAGAAGATGGCGTTTTCTACACCAGATGGATGCTTCCAGTATGTCCGGATGCCATTTGGCCTACAGGGAGCTCCGGCCACCTTCCAAAGGGCTATGGATAGAGTCCTTGCACCCCACAAGGCATACGCTGCTGAGTACCTAGATGATATCGTCATCTTTAGCCCGGACTGGGAGAGTCATCTGGAGAAAGTCCAAGCGGTGTTTGATGCTATAAGAGAGGCCGGATTTACAATAAACCCGAAGAAGTGTGCTTTGGGTAAAGAAGAAGCTAAGTACCTTGGATATATAGTGGGTCATGGAGAAATAAAACCCCAAATCAGTAAAGTGGAGGCAATTCAAACATGGCCAAAACCAGTTTCCAAGAAGCAAGTTAAAGCCTTCCTGGGAATCGTGGGATATTACAGGAGGTTCATCCCAAACTTCGCCACAATGGCGGCGCCTCTGACTGACCTGCTAAAAGGGACAAAATCAGTAATGGTTAAGTGGTCCGAAGAAACAGATTCAGCCTTCCAAGAAATGAAAGAGGCTTTATGTAAGCAACCCGTTCTGATGGCCCCAAACTTCAAGAAAGAGTTTATTCTTCAGACAGATGCCTCAGATGTTGGGGTGGGAGCAGTCCTTTCCCAAGAACTACATGGAGAAGAGCATCCTGTTCTCTATCTGAGTAGGAAGCTGTCCTCGTCTGAAAAGAACTACTCAGTCGTTGAAAAGGAGTGCTTGGCCATAAAATGGGCAGTCGACACATTACGGTACTATTTGCTGGGACGTAAATTTAGACTGATATCCGACCATGCCCCACTTAGGTGGATGAGGGAAACGAAGGGTAGAAATGCTAGGGTCACCAGTTGGTTCTTAGCCCTGCAGGACTTCTGTTTCCATGTGGAACATAGGGCCGGAAAGCTGCACGGTAATGCTGATGCCCTGTCAAGAATCCCTTGTCTAGTGGGGGAAAGTGCCAAGCCCCACGGCTTTAGGCAGAGGGGGGAGGTATGTAGCGTGGCTAAAGGATGTCTAATCGATGGGAGATATGTGTCTTATAGATGGCTTGCTGCTGTGATGTAACCATAGCTACCTATATGTGTTTCAGGACCTGTGGTGATGTCACAACCACATGTCTGGTCATGTGATGGGTTCTGGGTGTGGTTAGACATATAAAAGAAAGCCTAATGCTTAACACAGGTAGATATGTGAGGAGGTGAAACCCTCCTGTGTGTGTCAAGGCTCCAGGACTGAGCCGGAAGGACTGGACATTTGTTTTCTTTTCCTGAGCCAAAGGCTATTTGTTTTCTGTTATTTCGGCACGTGGTTTATGATGCAATAAACCCTATGAACTTTTCAAGAAACGTGCCTCCTGAGTCTCAGACGTCGCACCCGAGTGAGTGAAATCCCTACAGTATCTTGGGCATGCTTGTAGATTATGTTTGTGTCCCCGCAGCTGCATGTTTTTCGGATGTTAGACAACCTGAACACATGCAGAGATTGCCTGTTTGTTAGGGAATCCCCACATGTATTCAGGCTGTCTAGCAGCCGCAAATCATACAGCTGTGGAGACACAAACATAATCTATGAGCACACCTAAGATACTCGGAGAACACCCGAGCATGCTCGGAAAACTCGAGTAACAAGCACACTCACTCATCACTAATCATATTATGTTGTGTTCACTCTGGAGACTTGATACTGTGTTGGGGGCACTGTGGAGACATCATATTCTTTTGGGCTCACTGTGGAGACATCATATTGTGTTGGGTTCACGGTGGAGGCATCATACTGTATTGGGGGCACTGTGGAGACATCATTCTGTGTTGAGGACACTTTGGAGACATCATGCTGTGTTAAGGGCACTGTGGAGACATCATACTGTGTTGGGGGCATGGTGCAGACATTATACTGAGTTGTGGACACTGTGGAGACCCGATACTGTGTTGGGTTCACTGTGGAGACATCATACTGTGTTGGGGCTCTGTGGAGACATCATACTGTGTTGTGGCATTGCGGAGACATCATACTGTGTTGGGGTACTGAGGAGACATCATATTGTGTTGGGGGCACTGTGGAGACATCATACTGCGTTTTTCGAGCATGCTCGGGTGTTCTCCGAGTATCTTGGGCATGCTCGTAGTTTATGTTTGTGTCCCCGCAGCTGCATGATTTTCAGCTGCTAGACAGCCTGAATACAAGTGGGGATTCCCTAACAAACAGGCAATCTCTGCATGTGTTCAGGTTGTCTAACAGCCGAAAATCATGCAGGTGCGGAGACTGAAACATAATCTACGAGCACGCCCAAGATACTCAGAGAACCCCCGAGCATGCTCAGAAAACTCAAGTAACAAGCACACTCACTCATCACTAATCATATTGTGTTGGGTTCACTGTCGAAACATGATACTGTGTTGGGGGCACTGTGGAGACATCATATTGTCTTGGGTTCACTATGGAGACATCATATTGTGTTGGGTTCATGGTGGAGACATCATACTGTGTTGAGGGCACTGTGGAGACATCATACTGTGTTGAGGGCACTGTGGAGACATCATACTGTGTTGGGGGCACTGTGGAGACATCATACTGTGTTGGGGGCACTGTGGAGACATCATACTGTGTTGGGGGCACTGTGGAGACATGACACTGTGTTGGGGGCACTGTGTAGACATGATATTGTCTTCGGTTCACTGTGGAGACATCATATTGTGCTGGTTTCACAATGGAGACATCATACTGCATTGGGGCACTGTGGGGATATCATACTGTGTTGAGGGCACTGTGGAGACATCATACTGTGTTGAGGGCACTGTGGAGACATCATGCTGTGTTGGGGATACTGTAGAGACATCATACTGTGTTGGGGGCACTATGGCGACATCATACTCAGTCGGGGCACTGTGGACACATGACACTCTGTTGGGGGCACTGTGGAGACATCATATTGTCTTGAGTTCACTGTGAAGATATCATATTGTGTTGGGTTCACGGTGGAGATATCATGCTGTATTGAGGCACTCTGCAGACATCATACTGTGTTGAGGGCACTGTGGAGACATCATGCTGTGTTGGCGATACTGTGGAGACATCATAATGTGTTAGGGCACTGTGCAGACATCATACTGAGTTGGGGGCACTGTGGAGAAAAAATACTGTGTTGGGACAATGTGGAAGCAAAATACTGTGTTGGGGTACTGTGGAGACATCATACTGTGTTGAGGCATTGTGAAGACATCATACTGTGTTGAGGGCACTGTGGAGACATCATACTGTGTTGGCGTACTGTGGAGAGATCATACTGTGTTGGGGGTACTGTGGAGACTTCATACTGAGTTGGGGGCTCTGTGAAGACATCTTATTTAATGATGAGCGAGTGTGCTCATTACTCGAGTTTTCCGAGCATGCTCAAGTGTTCTCTGAGTATCTTGGGCATGCTCGTAGATTATGTTTGTGTCCCGCAGCTGCATGTTTTGCGCCTGTTAGACAACCTGAACACATGCAGAGATTGCCTGTTTGTTAGGGAATCCCCACATGTATTCAGGCTGTGTAGCAGCCGCAAATCATGCAGCTGCGGGGACACAAACATAATCTACGAGCACACCCAAGATACTCGGAGAACACCCGAGCATGCTCGGAAAACTCGAGTAACAAGCACACTCACTCATTAATCATATTATGTTGTGTTGACTGTGGAGACTTGATACTGTGTTGGGTTCGCTGTGGAGACATCATATTGTGTTGGGTTCACGGTGGAGGCATCATACTGTATTGGGGGCACTGTGGAGACATCATACTGTGTTGAGGACACTGTGGAGACATCATACTGTGCTAAGGGTTCTGTGGAGACATCATACTGTGTTTGGGGACACTGTGGAGACATCATACTGTGTTAGGGGCTCTGTGGAGACATCATACTGTGTTGGGGTACTGAGGAGACATAATATTGTGTTGGAGGCACTGTGGAGACATAATACTGTGTTTAGGCACCTTGGAGACATCATACTGTGCTAGGTTCACTGTGGATACATTATAATTATTTGGGCGCACTGTAGAGTCATCGTCCTGTGTTGAACACTGTGTTAACATATTGTGTTGGGAGCATTGTTGAGACATCATATTGGTTTGAACGTACTGTGGAGACATCATACTGTGCTGGGGGCACAGGTTCTTTTCATGTCGTGAAAAGTTGGATGTTATGCCCTTCTGTGATTCTGTGAATGCTCTGCGACCTTATATATATAATATAATATAATATAATATATATACTATAGATATATACATAGATAGATAGATAGATAGATAGATAGATAGATAGATAGATAGATAGATAGATAGATAGATAGATAGATAGATAGATCTGGAAGCAGCACAATAGGTAATGAGTGGTCTGACTTTTGCAATGCTGATTGCAGGAGCTCATAGCGCTTTAACTATAGCTTTAAGTAAATGTTATCATTACTGAGACATCACATTATCCTGGAGGAGGCCGGATCACTTGGCCTCTACAGACACTTCCACTTTTCTTCTTATGAGTTGATTGTTCATTATTGGAGGATTATTCTTTTTTTCTGTCTGTGCGACATTACATAAGTATAGTAATGTTCTCGGGTTTTATCCCGGATCCCAGCAGGACCACTATGTGCAGATAGAGTGTAACGTGAAGCTCCTGGGCTGCAGGGCAGAATCTTTATTATGACTTGCACCTTGTGCCATGTATAATACTGGTGTGTTGTTCTGGGCCACGGCGCCTTTGGACCATTACAGGAATATAGGTCCCGGAGTGACAGTTACCAGTAAACCCCTAAAGTTACGTGCAGCTCGTAGAATACCTCCATTATACCCCCCGACACTGAGCTTTTCTGGTGGGAGACGGTTTTTGGATTTTACTATACTGGCGACTTGTGATGGCATGTTGTAGACGGAGCCATATTGATCCTGCTATTGCGTCTTCTTGATCTATGACCAGTCTATATAGAACTTGAGGCCCTTGGAAAAAAAATGTCCCCAAACACTTTGTTGAAATGGGACATACAGAGAAACGGCTTAAGTTTAAAAAAATGTCTTTGGTGAGCCCAGGCTGCAGAAAGCACCATTCCAATAGATGATAGAGGCTTAAAGGGGCGTTAGATGACATCATCAATTGCTGCTAAAATAACGGTGATTTCAAAATTCTGCTTAAGGCCCCTTTAAGGCTATATGCACACGTTGCAGAAATGCTGCGGAAATGTCCGCAGCATTTCCGCAACTCCCTGCCGCGGGTAAAACGCATGCGGAATTCGCATGCGTTTCCCTGCAAAACACAAGCGTTTTGCAAGCTCTTTTATCTTGCAGAATGCTAGCGTTTTCCAAACGATCCGTAGCATCGCTTGGAAAAGTGATTGATGGGTTGGTTCACACTTGTCAAGCATATTGATTGACAAGTGTGACCAACTTTTTACTATTGATGCTGCCTATGCAGCATCAATAGTAAAAAGATAGAATGTTAAAAATAATAAAAAAATAAAAAATATGGTTATGCTTACCTTCCGACAGCCTCCGATCTCCTCAGCGGCGCTCCCGGTACGTTCCGTTTGCAGGGATGCTTTGCATGAAGGACCTTTGTGATGTCACGGTCCAAAGACATACTAATAGGAAAATTAGATTGTGAGCCCCAACGGGGACAGCGATGATAATGTGTGAAAACTGTAAAGCGCTGCGGAATATGTTAGCGCTATATAAAAATAAAGATTATTTTTTTTATTTATTCTTTTTTTTTTTAAATGAATATGGATCCCAGGGGCCTGAAGGAGAGTTTCCTCTCCTTCAGATCCTGGGTACCATCTGCACATGAAGCGCTCACTTTACGCATGGTGGGCATAGCCACATGTGTAAGGTGAGCGTTCCAATGCAATCCTATGGCTGCGGAAAATAATAATGAAAAATAATGAACATGCTGCGTTTTTTTTCCGCAAAGCGTTTCTGATGCGGGAAAAAATGCAGCATGGGCACAACAATTGTGAAATGCCATTAAAATTAATGGGATGCTATTTGTGAGTGTTTTCGCAGCTGAAAACGGCCGCAAGAATGCTGAAAAATCCTGAACGTGGGCACATAGCCTTAGATAGATAGGATAGATAGATGATAGATAGATAATTGATAGATAGATAATTGATAGATAGATAATAGATAGATAGATGATAGATAGATAGATAATAGATAGATAGATGATAGATAGATAGATAGATAATAGATAGATAGATAGATAGATAGATAGATAGATAGATAGATAGATAGATAGATAGATAGATAGATAGATAGATAGATAGATAGATAGAGATGGACAGATGATACATAGATAGATAGATAGATGACAATAGATAGAAGATAGATAGATAGATAGATAGATAGATAGATAGATAGATAGATAGATAGATAATAGATGGATAAATAGATAGATAATAGATAGATAATAGATACATAGATAATAGATAGATAATAGATAGATAGATAGATAGATAGATAGATAGATAGATAGATAGATAGATAGATAGATAGATAGAGATGGACAGATGATACATAGATAGATAGATAGATGATAAATAATAGATAATAGATAGATGATAAATAGATAGATAAGAGATAGATAGATAGATAATAGATAGATAGATAGATAGATAATAGATAGATAGATAATAGATAGATAATAGATAGATAGATAGATAGATAGATAGATAGATAGATAGATAGATAGATAGATAGATAGATAGATAGATAGATAGATAGATAGATAGATAGAGATGGACAGATGATACATAGATAGATAGATAGATGATAGATAATAGATAGATAGATAATAGATGGATAAATAGATAGATAGATAATGGATAGATGATAGATAATAGATGGATAGATAGATAATAGATAATAGATAGATAATAGATAGATAGATAATGGATAGTTGATAGATAATAGATACATAGATAGATAATAGATGGATAGATTGATAGATAGAAAGTAGCATTATAGGACTTTAATGGCTCATGTTTCGGTTCATAGTGTGAACCAAAACGTTGCCAAATATGCCATTAATGTCCTATAATTTGCACTCTTTTTAGAGAGCTACTTCCATTTTTTTGTTTCTAATATTCATGTTAGACTTAAGCCATTTGCTTTTTTTTTATACGCATAAGTTGTGCTGTTTTATTATTTTTTTTCTAGATAAATACAGATCTAACACAATGTATGTAGAACCGAGTAAACAATGTCATCACGTTGGGTGGAGTAGTGTCACTGCATTAATGATGGTGATGTTGTTGACAGGTCACTGTAACATTTGCCACTTGTCAATCTATTTACATAAATGATTGTCCTAATTACTAAGCAGGAGAATCAGTAATAGATCGATGCCCAAGACAAAGCAGCGGACACTGGATAGATACATCTGTGTTTGGCTGCATGAATTATTCACTGCTTGTATCAAAGAGAAGGTGTCTAACACAAAGTGCACACAATGAAATAGTGGCCAACATGTCTGTATATTCACTAAAGCTGTAGAGAGATAGAGATAGAGATAGATAGATAGATAGATAGATAGATAGATAGATAGATAGATAGATAGATAGATAATATATATATAGATGATAGATAGATAGATAGATAGATAGATAGATAGATAGATAGATAGATAGATAGATAGATAATAGATATATAGATGATAGATAGATAGATAGATAGATAGATAGATAGATAGATAGATAGATAGATAATAGATATTTAGGTATATAGATGATAGATAGATAGATAGATAGATAGATAGATAGATAGATAGATAGATAATAGATATTTAGGTATATAGATGATAGATAGATAGATGATAAATAATAGATGATAGCTAGTTGATAGATAATAGATAGGTAGATAGATATATAACAGATACAATATAGCATACAAATATTGACTGAAACATGTTATATATTATAATGACTGTAATGTGTTCAAATGTTTCACAAAATAATAACTTTCTAAAATAAGTGTATCACTTGATGGAAAGTTGCAACAAAGTTGACAGAGGATGTAATAATTTGGGTGATGGAGACAAATATATTTACCAGACTCATTATAACACCTGTCCTCTTGTTTATTTGTGGCTTTAACCCTTTCACTTCACCACCTGGTGCCCCCATCTGTAGAATCTCCTGCAGTGACCACCCACACAGTCATTGCTGCCAACATAGATACATCCATTGTTATATCACTGCTTAATAACACTATGCAAAGACAGTGATAATAATACAACCTAAAAGAAAGATGCACATGCAAATATTAGACCCAGATAATAACCAGCAGCTTAAGGTTACATATTTCGGTTATCTTTGGGGAAAAAAACAAATTCAAAGTTTTTTGTTTTTTTTTTAAACATATTTAGGAAATTTGCATGTGTAGAAATTTGGATTTGTACAGAAATTTGCATGGATTATGACTTGTATTGTTTAAGATTATTGTACTTGTTTTTATTATGTATACATTTACATGTAAAGCGCCATGGAATAAATGGCACTATAATAATAAATAATAATAATTGATTTGATTGATTGATTGATTGATTGATTGATTGATTGATTGATTGGCTTTCTAATTCAAAACTGTTAAGCTGTATTATAGGAAAAAATTCTGACTGGTCCAGCTCCTTCAGGGGTAAAGCACAAAAACTGATGTGCCAGATAAATGTGAACATTGTGATAGATAAATAGATAGATAGATAGATAGATAGATAGATAGATAGATAGATGATAGATAATAGATAGATAGATAGATAATAGATAGATAGATAGATGATAGATAATAGATAGATAGATAGATATATAGATAGATGATAGATAATAGATAGATAGATAGATAGATAGATAGATAGATAGATAGATAGATAGATGATAGATAATAGATAGATAGATAGATAGATAGATAGATAGATAGATAGATAGATAATAGATAGATAGATAATAGATAGATAGATAGATGATAGATGATAGATAGATAGATGATAGATAATAGATAGATAGATAGATGATAGATAATAGATAGATAGATAATAGATAGATAGATGATAGATAATAGATAGATAGATGATAGATAATAGATAGATAGATGATAGATAATAGATAGATAATAGATAGATAGATAGATAGATAGATAGATAGATAGATAGATAGATAGATAGATAGATAGTGCCAAATCCCCTGGGGTAAATTTATACAATAATCCCAATGAGGCAGCATTGCCATCAAGTTGGTTGAAAAAAAAAAATAATCACCAGATCAGTTGACAGATTCCACATAGATTGAAACTTTTAACCTTAGAAACTTTTAATAACTATGTAAATATAATTAGGGCAGGTGGTTTCTGAAAGTCACATTTACACCAGTGTTCTTGTTTGGTTTTGCACTTTTTGCTCCTTTTTTATTTTTTTCATGCAGAAAATTACACTGTTTAGTTACATTATAAGGCTGCCTTCATGGACATTTTTCTAAAAAAATATATATATTTTGTTTTTTTTAATTTCTAATGGTATTTTTACTAAATATTATTTTTTATTTTTAAACATCAGATGTTAAAGTTTACGTTGAAATATAAAATATATGGTCTACTATACTTTTTTTTTTTTTTTTTGGGAGGGGGGTAAATTGTATTTTAGTGGGCTTTTTAGGTAAGCGGCTTTTTTTTTTTTTTAACAATTTACCAGGATTTATGTAAATTGTTTTTTGTTTTGTTTTTTTGCTTTAAAACCAGCCGGAGAGAATGGAAAATGAAAATGGCACCCAAAAAGAAAAAAAAAAAAAAAAGCACAATCCAAGGTGTATTTTTTTAAGGTGAAAAAAAAGTGTATAAAACGCATGTATTTCTCTTTTTTAGACCTGCTTCTGTTTTCAGGACAAGGGAGACTTAGATTGGTTTGTTTTAAGCAGGTGACATTTAGTCTGATATCATTTTACATAAGTTTGCTGCCCATAGAATTGAATAGCATCACTGAAAATGCCTTGGATAAAAAAAAAAGAAAAAAGAAAAAACATAAAAATAAACGCTTGTGTGAACCTGGCTTTAGGTTATCAGAGTGGGGATCAGTTCCCACATTTAAAACTTGTCTGCCCAAAAGGGAACCAGAGACCCAGATCATCCCCATCCTGACCTCAGGGGGGGGGGGGAAATAATCATAAAATTGCATCTTTTCATAGAAACAAACATTTTTTTTAATATAGAGAGCAGGAAAAAAATCCACCTTTGCAAATAATTTGCGAATTAATTAAATTAATGCTTGGTCAACTTGGCATGCGAATAGTGTCATAACTATGCAAACAATTCAAAAGGTATCATGACTACAAAAATGTCATCCACCTGTGCA